>NW_017308107.1:110211-111853 GCF_000935625.1 Nanorana parkeri | reverse complement strand
CCCCTGTGTTCTGCATCCCAGCTGACCTCCGCACTCTATGTTACACCTCTGACCTCCGCACTCTGCGTTATTACTGAGCTCCGCACTCTGCATTATCACTGACCTCTGCACTCTGCGTTATCACTGTACCTCTGCACTCTGCGTTATTACTGACCTCTGCACTCTGCGTTATCACTGACCTCGGCAATGTATTTTTTTCAAATTGATTTTGCTGTGTTAGGTCCTGTGCAGCAGCCTCCTGGGCATGCGACACCTGCTTACAGGGCCTCCGCTGCCTACACATCTCCCCCTCCTGAGACCCTCTACCAAGACACCAGACCTGTACTCCGTAGCAGATCAGCAGCACAGAGTATGTACCAAACTAAACTTTTATTCTGCATTGTTGTGCAATGTATTGCTGTGCTTTGTAGTCCTCTAAAGCAGTTGGTATTATTCTTCAGTGGCAGAACTACCAGGGTTGCAGCTGCGATTGGGCCCTGGAGCTCCCCCATTGTCCTGAAATCATTAGTCTGTATTGTTTTAGAAAAACTGTCACATGACACTTTAACAAAGGTATGGGTAATTGTATTTGTGTGTACTTGTAAATGTATCCGTACCTGTACCCGGTCTAGAAAAAATGGTATCGGTGAATCTCTACTCCCATCCATGCCCGTACCGAGGTACAGACATGTAGTAATATTGATGGGAGGCAGAGTTAAATGACTACAAGTGCGGTAGATAGGCAGCCGTCTTAGGGCTTGCGCCCTTCCACCGGCCCTGATCACAGACTGCTGGCTGTCCCTGGCAGCTGTGAGGAGGAAGGCGCCGCTGTCCAGATCACTAACCAGAGTCAGTGACAACTGGCAGCTGCAGTGGAGTAGGCCAGGACCCGGTGGAGGAGGAGGCAGGGCCTTGTGGCAATGAGGCCTGGCGGTGGTGGAGGAGGAGGATGCGGTGCACGCTGCCGAGCGGGGAGGAGGCAGGGCCCAGCGGTGGAGAAGACTGCCAGGTAATAGATGTGCAGGGGTGTGACTAGCCCATCTGAGACATTGCAGAGTCCACCATATAGAGTCTATGGTGGGCTCTGCAGAGTCGCTATCAGGTGGGCTGTGTGGGATCTCAGGTGGGCTCTGCAAGGAGCGTAACTAGAAATCACAGGGCCCCATACAAAATGTTGCTTCCTGTCTCAACAGCCACAGCTCCGGCAGAGAGAAAGATGGGAGAGCCTGCCCGAGGTGACACACATGCCGCCGCCCTCTGGACTCTGCGCCCCCTCCCACTAAACTCTGCGTCCCCTCCCTCTATACTCTGCGTTCCCTCCATCTATACTCTGCGTCCCCTCCCCTGCACTTTGCATCCCTCCCCTGCATCCCCCCTTTGCCACCCCTGTACTCTGCGTCCCACCCCTGTAGTCTGCGTCCCACCCCTGTAGTCTGCGTCCCACCCCTGCAGTCTGGGTCCCACCCCTGCGCTCTGGGTCCCAGCTGACCTCCACACTCTGCGTTATTACTGACTTCCGCACTCTGCGTTATTACTGACCTCTGCGATTTAATTTTTCAAATTGATTTGGGTTACTTACTACTGACCTCTGCACTTTGTGCGATACCTTCTCCTGACTGATGCACTCTGTATGTTTCTTACGACTGACCTCTGCAGTCTGTGC
>NW_017308107.1:108898-109337 GCF_000935625.1 Nanorana parkeri | reverse complement strand
TGTATATATATCTATATATATATCTATATATATATATAGATATATATATAGATATATATGTATACACATATACAGTATGTATACATATATATATGAAAACACAATGTGTAAAGGAGCAGTAACCCATAGCAGCCATGTAACTATTACTCTTTATTGTAAATGTTACTGCCTAGTTTTTCTGCATATTAAACATACTTTGTTACTCTATGTATTATAAAAGGTAGAGCAGAAACATTCTGAATAGGAATTGTCCATGGTGTAGATGCTTTTAGGGCAGAAACTGTAAGATACAAGCTTTTTTTTTGTTCCTTTACAAATCATGCTTAAAGCGACTCTGTCATGAAAATTAAAGTTTGAATAAAAGAGCTTCTTGTATTAAAGCTAGTGGATACTTACCTCTCCCCAGGGGCTGACTGGCAACTTTTAGCCCAGGGGGCAA
>NW_017308107.1:93550-102761 GCF_000935625.1 Nanorana parkeri | reverse complement strand
GGGCAATTGCCACCCTGCCCCCCGGCCCTGTCCGCCCCTGCCTCTCCCTCTCCCACAAATGCTTCACCTCCTGAAGTCTCTTCAGAAACAGACACTTCTGGAAGTAAATGGTCTTCTCTGCGCTTAGTGGTTCCCCCTGCTGACTTCCAGGTTGTTGAGAAAACTGGCAGGAGGATTTCTTTTCAATCAAGTGCGATTTGTCCGTGAGAGTGGTTAGTATCCATTATTTTCTTTACAGGGAGCTCATATATTTAAAGTGATACAAAACTCAGGAGTTAAATCGTATAAATGCATTCATCGGCTTTAACAACATTTTTTATTAAAAATAAATGTAACTTATTTGTGTATCACTCAGCTGAAGATCCTCAAATCATCTCTGAATTGGTGCTGACACTGTCCTTCCTTCTGGAGGTAGCTACTATTGTTCCCCATGGTCCCTGTGTGTGTTGTAAAGTAGCCACTGCTTCAAGCTCGTTCCTGTGATAGTTTATAACTTCAATACAAATTAGTAAACTAAACATGACATAGTAGTCCATCACGGGAGTGAGCTTTGAGGGGTGGCTACTTGTCAGGATACAGGGGGTGTTGCCACTCCACGGGGACAACGGGCAAGGCGCAGGGCATGGGTTGCAGGTTCTCGCGGCGGATGTGCATGCGCAGCAGTACTCAGGCTATCAAGTGTGGGCCTTGCTGGGGGGGGGTTCCCAGCACACACCTTCCATCACTCTCGCCTGCCATTGGTTCCTGGGGAGGGAAGCCTCCTGGTTGCCTCGGTGACCGGGGGTGGTCTTGCATCCCATGGCTACAAAAACCCGGACAGAGCTCTGGCTTGTTGCTGAGTTATTCCACCCTATGGTGGGATTACCTAGCTCTCCATCCTGTGTATCTTGCTGTTGCCTCCTGACCCCTCAACAGGACCCCCCTGTTGCCGTCCCTGAACCGAACTGCTGCCTGCCTCGACTCGGATTGGACTTTGACTTCTCTTTTGGATTGCCCCTTTTTGTACCTCTGCCTTCAGACGCTTCAGGCCACTTCCTGCCAGTGGGTTCCACTGCGCTCTGCCGAGCATCGGCTCATCTGACACTACTTTACAACACACACAGGGACAATGGGGAACAAAAGTAGCCACCCTCCAGAAGGAAGAACAGTTTCAGCACAAATTCAGAGATGATTTAAGGATCTACAGCCGAGTGATACACAAACTACATTTTTGTTAAAAGTTAAGGTACTTGAATACATTTTTAAAATGTAACTGCTGACACTAGTTTAGTGTCACTTTAAACTATCAGTTAAGCAACAGAGTTGAGTCAGCAGCGCATAGATGTGAACTAGCCACATCGTAACTAATGGAATGTCATTTTGTGCAGTGTTTAAATACAGAAAAATTGTGTAAATGGGACCTAATGGCACAAGGGCTACACACAGACTTTTGATGATCATTGCCCATCCAAAATTATTTTCTGGGTTTTATTCTAGGTATTGTTCCTAGCAAGGCCATTGCTAAGGGTATCTGTACCCTTAGCACATAAACATGAATACAAAAAGAAGCATGCATGTTTATGCTAATATAATGGTAAAGAATGATCATGTGACAGTCTTCTGACCATCTCTGGGTAGCTTAGACCATCTACAGAAATGCTAAAACAGATTGATATTCTTTTTAAAGCCAATAGTTTCCAAGTACCCAATATTGGGTGTTTTACTACTCAGTCCACACACAAAGACACTTGACCGTATGTTTTATGAAAACAAGAAAGGATAAACAGTCATATGAAATAAGGTAAGAATTCAACTGCAGTATGGTATAAATACAGCAGATGGCGCTGCAGACCCAGGATGACACCAAGATACCTGCACATCTGTGAAAGAAGCAATCACATACCTGTGAGGATAAGAAAAGCAAAATTACTAGAAGGTAAAATAATCATTCTAGGACATCTGCTTAGTTGTTGTGGACCAAGAGGGAAATAACGTAGTTGTCCCCTCCAGCAAAAACCTGCTGTTTTCCGTCCCTTGGCTCCAAGGCACCAACTGCTCTACTGTTTAGATGCCAATCCAATTGTAATGCTTGCAAATCACCCTGGGACCTGTTTATTTTAAACTTTATCAAGTGCAGAGGAACAACTGTGTTAGAAGGGGAAAAAAAGAGCATCTGTTGAAAGGAAATTGTGCGTATCCTGTGGAACGAGCTGCAGAAGCAGGATTAACACACTGGGATTGATTGTAAAACCACTGCAGTGCAATTCACTACTCTTTTCAATTAGAAAATGGTATTAGGAGACAAACTCCGCACATAAGGAAGCATATTTTCTTTGAATTTAAATGTTTCATTTACTTATGATACACTTTAAAAAAAAATCTGCCAGGATCGAAATATGGGAGCTGCTATTAGTTACCTGTTTTTAAAGGTGTAAGCATGTGCATTTCAGTTCTCCTAAAATTTAATATGCATATGCTTGTTCTAGGTCAGTTACTACCAAGTAGTGAAGCAAGGATAAGGATCACAGACTTAAATAATGCATCTTGAAAAACAAGCCAGTAAAGGTACTTACCATGTTTCTATCCAACCAGGTTCCTTTTCAAGCTTAGAAGACTAAAGTCAGCCATACACAGTGACACAGTTAACAAGCATGTCTTAGCACAGAAATCACTTGCTGTTCTAACATAAGAAAATCTGTGTTATATGATGCCATGTGTGTTTATTGTATCAACCTCAGCCAAGGCAAGGGGAAGATTGCAGCAGGTGCCAGCAGTCCAGTGATGGAAAGGATGGACAGACATCTCTGCCAGCTATTGTAGGTATGACAGCTCCCCATGAAGTCAAACACAAGTCAATATTTGCTTGCAATGCAGATGACTCAGTCATCATAGTTACATAATTACAGTACATATTAGGTGAGGTTGAATAAAGACCACCAGGTTCAACCAATAGTGTGTGTGTGTAATATATAATGCTAGGAATTCCCACAATCCGGTATGTTTTGTAAACTGAGGAACTCATACAAATGTTTTTTGAAGCTGCTTATGTTTCTTGCTGATACAGGTATATGTGGAGGTGAATTCTTGTTTCCACTCTCAAAGTATAAAACCCCTTACACAGTTTAAGATTATACCACATCCCCTCCAACCCCTTGTTCTGGCCTTGCTTCTTCCTTAAGGTTCTTGGTTTAATAGTGCTGTCTCCATTGAGGAGTTTGTAAACTGCGATCATATCACCTCTCAGGTGTCCCTTCTTTAAAGAGAACAAATTTAATTTTTGTAGGCGTTCTTGATAACTCAGGCCCTCCATACCCCTTATTAATTTGGTTGCCCTTAATTTCTAGCTCATCAAAAACCCGTCTAGGGATTGGTGACCAAAATTGAACTGCATATTCAAGATGTGTTTTGTAAACTGGTAAAATCATATTTCAATCTCTTGAGTAAATCCTTCTTTTAATACAAGTTAGTATACTACTGGCTTTATTAGCTGCAGCATGGCATTGCATGCTATTGCTGAGTTTGTGGTCAATAAGGACCCCAAAGATCCTTTCCCATCTCCAAATTCCCCAGCAAAATTCTACCCAAGGTGTTTTCTGCATGCATGTTCTTAGCTCCCAAGTGCATGACTTTATATTGTTCTAGATTAAAACCCAACTGCCACGTTGCTACCCACTCTTCGATTTTATTGAGGTTCCTTGCATAACTTTGTATCATCAACAAACAGTGACCTATTTATTACCACCTTAATAAGCCACTATAATTACTTAGGAAATAAGATGTAGAACAATCAACCTTAAATTGTATCTTTGATTTTTTTTTCATTGGGTCCCCAGCAGGGGCGGACTGGGCCGGGGGGCAGGGTGGCAATTTCCCCCCGGGCCTCTGTGCTGCCTTTAAAAACGGCCATAATTCACTGCTGTTACATGGATGGCAAAAGTGGCAGACAGGGGCCAGGGAGAAGGCGGGGAAGAGGCAGAGCGGGAGGGGGGCCAAGTTGCTGCACCATGGGCCTCTGGGTTGTACTTGCCCCCTGGGCTAAAAGTTGCCAGTCAGCCCCTGGTCCCCAGACTACATACCAGATGCTAGGTTATTTCCAGACTGAGGAAGAAGTCCCATTACATGGGGCAAACTATTGTTAAAATCCCATCCAAAGCTTGGGTGATATTGTTCTGCTTTCCCCCTTCCCCCAAAAGCTACAAAATGTTATTACAGGTGTCCCCTCTGGCCAATAGGGAGCTTCAGCAGCTAGAGCATGACCAAGCTCTAGGTGGAATGTTCATAAAAGTGTTCCCTACATTTTGGGGGCTCTCAAAGCACTTTGAAAATAAACCTGATGAAGTCTTAATAATATAGCCCAGCGAATTCACACATTAGTTTACCTGTTCTGTGAACCGGAAAAATGCAAGATTTGCTGCAAACCTATGGCAGCGCTGAACCCGGAGCTCATCCCTAATGAATATAGTCTAGTGAGAGATTACATCACTCCATGGCTACTGTAACACTGACGAAGGGGACAAGGGACAGTAATAAGTGACCATGTACTTGCTGTATAACTAGAAAGACCCTATGTAGTG
This sequence comes from Nanorana parkeri, assembly GCF_000935625.1. Taxonomy (NCBI): domain Eukaryota; kingdom Metazoa; phylum Chordata; class Amphibia; order Anura; family Dicroglossidae; genus Nanorana; species Nanorana parkeri. Next base: position 98,208 of record NW_017308107.1, on the reverse strand, counting down.
CCTGTTTGTGTAGTCTGGAGAAGCTCATATATACATGAGCTTTTTTGCTTTTCTCCTGAATCCTTGTTACTATGAAATTTGCCCTTGATGGTTGATAGACAATTGGGTTAAGTGGGAGCATGTCTTTGTACAGCAACTAAAGCAACTGTCATCTAAGGCTTTCATGTGTTCATTCACACTGTGCTTGTTCCTCTGATTTTCAAGAAGAAAAAAAAATCTTGTTTTATAAGTCTATGCCATGGGCTCGACAAGACAGAAAGGAAGGAGGGGATGTGATAGAAAATTTGATGCAGTCCTCTATAGTACAATTATCACACCTCCGTAACTGTGATCTCACCCATTATCAGATGAAGTTGCAGTGACAAAATGGAAAAGGTTCATGCACATCCAAAGAAGGCTTCAGTACTTGTCAGTTAAATGTAAAAGTGGACTCTGGTCTCTGGAAGTCATAAAGCATTCTTTCATAGACCTAGAGATCTTTTTTTCTCCATATAAAAGTACAACCTGAGCTTATAGAACAAAGGTGTTCCCCAAAATGTAATTCACAGAGTTGTGTATTAGAATAGCTCAGGGCTGCACTAATGCCCTAGGACAGGGCTCAAAATTTCAGGTCCTTAGCTACTAGCCAGGCCTTCGAAGTTACTCGCCACCAGTTGCCCTTCATAACACAAACAAACACACACAGGGCACAACGCGCACACAGCACAACACACATACAGCCACAGCACAACGCACAGGACATTACACATACAGCCACAGCACAACGCACAGAGTATTACACATACACATTTCATCTGAAATAAATTTTTAGTATTCGCACATGTCTAATAATATGCGTGTGAGGGGGGCAGTTTTTACTATTTTTAAAATAATGGTTTATTATTTTTTTATCATTTTTTTTATTTTTATTGTATTATTTATTTATTTACAGTTGGGGGGGGGGCTTCGGGGAAATATTAGGGGTCCAAACAGACCGCTGACATTTCCCTTTTAAAATAGAAAAGAAATTGAGGACACCAAATCCTCAATTTCTATTTTCTACAGCCTCAGCACTCAATGAATGGGAGGCACTCAGTACAGAGGCTTCCCATTCATTCAGACACTGATAGTAAAATATTTACTATCAATAGTTTCTGAATGGGGAGGAGCCTCTGTACTGAGTGCTACTCCCCATTGAGGAAATCCAGAATGAACAGGCTGTAATGTAAATCACAGCCTGTTCATTCATAACTGGGGACACATAGCACTATGTGTCCCCAGTTATTTACAAACACTGGAGTGATCAGACGATCGCTCCAGTGTTTGTCCTTCTCACACAGAGGATGGGTAAATATCAATGATATTTACCCATCCCCCGCTCTGCCTCGCAGAGAGCCGCTGTCATCCTGAAACTGACAGGATGACAGCGGCTCCGATCTCCTCGCCGCTCGGCCATCCTGACAGCTACGGGCGCGACTTCTCTCCCCCTCGGGGCGGCTTCTCTCCTCGCGGCTTCTCTCCCGCTCGGCCATCCTGACAGCAGGCAGCGCTCCCTCCTGCGACCCCGGACGGACGGAGGAGGGAGCGATGTCATCATGTCGGTGAGGAGGAGAGAAGCCGCCCCGAGGAGTGCCTGACTCAATGGCTTCATTTCCACTCGCCCCCACGCAATTTTCACTCGCAATTTGCGAGGGGGCGAGTGGAAATTTTGAGCCCTGCCCTAGGACATGCATTGACGATAAAACAATTATATACCACAGCATTAGGTGGCCTCAAAGTGACCCAGGATTCTCAGCCAGAGGGGTTGAGTGGCTCCAGGAATAAATTGCTTATACCAGGAAAGGACTGCCTTTTCAATCCTTTCCTTGTTTTCTGGATCCTAGTTGGGATCCTGGAGCCAGGAAATTTCTTAGAGCTCTGGGTGGGACGAAATATCCATTCCATGGGTCCATGCCTTAATAGTGATTGTGCACCTGTGTACATTCCTCATGAAGAGGGTGCTGGGATGTGTTCAGGGCCCAGGAGGCCAGGGAGACAGGAGATTGTGGAGGCCAGTGCAGCAGGGAGCTGCAGGATAGATAGCACAGTATTGAGGTTGTCTGGAGGAACCAAACCAGACCTGCGGATTGAGGCCGGAGCAGCAGTGCTGCAATAGAAAACTATTGAAAAACTGGAACACCGTGAGTGTGTGAGACAACTTGGTGATTGGTGAGCCAATATATGTATATTCTGCTGAAGACAAGCTTTCTTTATGTTGGGCTTCCTGATTACCTGCTGTTAAAAGAAAAATAAAGACTTTTTGATGATGGATAAACGCTGTGCGAGTGCTCTGTGAGCTCCCCAACATCACAATATATATATATATTATATACATATACAGTATATACAGACCATTCTCCTACATACATGTATACATCTTAAGTTTTGACTACCACTGTACTTTTCAACACATATCACAAGATACACAACAGTATAACAAAGTAGTAATTTTGTTGCTATGTGATTTTTAAATCTCAAATTAAAATTTGCCTGGGTATGTTAATTGGTAAAAGTATGGAAAAAATCTTTATAAAGTTTATAATTCTCTTAAGGCCTGGGATTGGGTAATGAAACCCGTTCCAAAGACTATTGGACGAAATGTCAGAGGAAATGTCCCTCTGGTATGGTCTTCTTCTGGCCTGGCGTCCTGTTCCCTCAGCAATGGACCGATGTTGTTCTAAAACCAACAGCCATGACAGCGGAGCGCGCCGTTCTACCCACACGTCTGCCTTATGTAAGTTGTTTTTTTTGTTAGCCATTCTGTTAAAGCCTTGGATGAATGCAAACCTGTCTATCCTCTACGCCAGGGGTAGCCAAACTCCGGCCCTCCAGCTGTGGTGAAACTACAAATCCCATGATGCATCTCTCTCTGGTCATGTGTGTGGCTGTGAGAATCTTGCAATGCCTCATGGGATTTGTAGTTCCACCACAGCTGGAGGGCCGGAGTTTGGCTACCCCTGCTCTACATACATAAATATATTTTTCTTATTGAGGGCCTCCCTGTGTCCTGCTGTAAACCAGTTTGACCATATAACTGTTTTCTGCAGGTCAAATTACCATATAGGGCTTGGTAGTGATAAGTAAGTGAAATTTCATAGCTATGTGTGCACAGACACACACATACACTGCAAGAGAAGTCTAGATAGCTGAGGCTTGGTAGGTGAAGATCTGCCTTAGCAAGTTGTAGTTCAAGCAAGAGATCACTTAGTTATTAGAACTTCTGATTATCCTTACCAGATATTATAGGAAAATCTTGCAACATTTTAAACAGCATCTTATATAGCTTCCTTGTCTGCTGTAGCTCTGATCTAGCCTCTCCCAAGTGGTGTGGAGATCTTCAGCCCAGCTGCCAAAATGAACAGCTCTTAGTCTCTTGACAAGCTTTGAGGATTGTAGGCATGGCCTTTTTCATTTACCAGGTCAAATTCTTCACCATGCGGGATACCCAAGTCACAGACATCTCAACTCTCCCGGATGATCCGGGAGTCTCCCGCTATTAGATACTGGCTCCCGGACACCCGGGGGAGAAACATTTTCTCCTAGAAAGGTTTATTCTGCTCCATTTAGCAGAGTAAACCTTTCCGTGCTGTCTGTTTTTTTGTTTTTTACTGACATCGAGGCCAACCGTCATTCACAAAAAAAAAAAAAACGGCACATGAACTAATAGCTAGATTCCTATTGGCTATTTGAATTTGCAATAGCCAATAGCAGACTAGCTATTGCACCCGCCCACTGCTGCTGTCAATCAGCAGAGGTGGACCTGAAGGTCTCCATCAGGTCCACCTCTGCTGACTGACAGCAGCAGAGGGCGGGTGCAATAGCCAGCTTGAAAATAGCCAATAGCCAAATTGAAATAGCAAATAGCAATCTAGCTATTAGTTCCTATGCTGTTTTTTTTTTGTCCTGACGGCAGCAGCTGTCAGAACACAAAAACACAAAAAACAGCAAATAGCAAAGGAAGCATTAGCATTTTTTGCTATCTGCCATCATTTCAAGGGGTGCTCTCTTCCTTCCTTGATCAATAACCCATTTCCAGCTTTTTATGACCAGGTGTAGAAATCATTTATATGAAGATGTGATCTTGACATTCCCCTCTAATGTCTCAGTGATCAATGAATCTATTAATATTGTGGTGGCAAAGCATTTACCACTTGTATGGAATTATTATAGTCAGTACTAGCATATGTTGACTTTTCATCCCTGATTTCCGGAGACAGTCCCCGGATTGAGGAGACCGTCCCCGGGCAAATGATGTCCCCGGGAACATAAAATTAAAAAAAAAATGTTTATACTCACCTGATCCCTGGATCCACCGATCCATCCAAGTGCGAGTCGGGCGGCGAAGGAGGCTAGGTCCAGCAGCAAGCAGCAGAGGAAGGTAAGGGGATCACACTGCTTTTAAAGGGACCCTGCAGAGCCTAGCATAGATTCTGCACAGCCCACCTGAAAGTCTCAGGTGGGCTCTGCAGGATCTGTGGCTCTGCAGAGTCTCTCAGCAGAGTCTCCTGCACAGCCCCCTGAGACCCTGCGGAGCCCACTACAGACCCTGCAGAGCCCACCACAGATCCTGCACAGCCCTTTTGAGACCCTGCAGACTGCAGGGTCTCACGGGGACTTTGCATGATCTGTGGTGGGCTCTG
>NW_017308107.1:57881-90577 GCF_000935625.1 Nanorana parkeri | reverse complement strand
TGCAGGATTTGTGGTGGGCTCTGCAGCCTGCAGAGCCCACCACAGATCCTGCAGAGCCCCCCTGAGACCCCGCAGAGCAGAGCCCCCCTGACACCCTGCAGAGCCCACCACAAATCCTGCACAGCCCACCTGAGACCCCAGCTTTCCTGCTATGCTAATAGCGGAACATGTCAAAAGCTGGATACAGCTTGTGTGCTGCATCCAGCAACTGACAGTTCACGCAAAAAGTCAAAAACAGGAAGGGGTGGGGCAAATTTAGAGGGGGTTGCCTGAATTTCATCTTGTTAGGGCAGCCCAAAGCCATAATACACCACTGCCCGTCTCCCACGCTGTCAGAAGCTGCATACAGCGTCTGCCGGTTACTATTTTAAACCTGCGCGTGCTGTATGCAGCTTCTGAGAAGATACGCTAATAGCACAGCCTGTCAGAAGCTACAAAAATTTCCCTGGATTTCAGTTAAAAAATCTGGTCACCTTATACATGCAAGTTATATCCATTGAATTGCCTAAGAAATGTTTGCCCACCTTAATTTTAAAATCTGCATATTGGACTTTACCCTCATCACTTGGATATATGATTGGGTGTGAGATCTGGCAACTTTAATGCATGGTGAAGTGATACCATATGTGCAGCCTCCTTTGTATAAATAAAACCTAACTCCGGGCATGATCTTGCATACATTGGTCCAGGTTGGCTCAATGTTAGTATTCATATTTCATCCCTGGAGGTCTGCTTGAGGTGCTAAAATCACTTTATTAGTCAGCGCTACATACCAGTATCCATAAAAGATCATTATTTCCTTTTTTTTCTTTTTATTTTTTTTTAGATTTATTTTAAAGTGGAGCAAATACTTGTACATATCTCTTTAATGCTGGCAATCCTTGAAGGGGTACCATGCTGATGTAGATCTGAACTGAGTAGATGGCTTGGGATGCTATAGTCACACGGCAACTGTTGCCCCTTGGTGGATTTGATATACTACCTTAAAACCCATTTCCACCTTTTGTGGGGCATTTTAAAAAAAACATATGTAATATACACGGTGTGTAGATGAGGGCGCCATATGCAGATCCTGGATATAAACACAAAAACTTACTTTTTTTTAGTTGTCCTCTCAGACTCTACATGGCTGTTTAGAAATGGCCGCCGGACTGTTGTGTACAGTGGAAACTACAATGTAGGGAGTGGGAAAACGTCTTTTCCCACAATGCTTTGCTTCACTCGTGCACGTGCAATCATTAATATTCATAGTGGTACCACCCCCTGGGCAGTCCAGAATGACTTTGACTACAGTTGGAGGATTGTTGTAAGTGATTGCTAAAGAAATCCGTTATATGTTGCCTCCAGTAATCGCTCAGAACAAAATATAACAAATTTCTTTAGCAATCACAACAATCTGTAGGCACAGGTAAAATAAATCTTCCAGTCCCTCTGCACTGCCCCCTGGACAATGTGGGGAGGGGGGGGATTTATTAAAACTGGAGCAGTTGCCCATGGCAACCAGTCAGCTTCTCTCTTCAGTTTGTTCAGTTAAGATTTGAAAATGAAAGAGAGTTGCTGATTGGTTGCCATGCACAGCTGCTCCAGATTTTGGCTACTCCAGTTTTGATAAATTTTCCTCTATGTATATAATGTGATTTACACTGTTCTTCTAAATCATTCCAAGCCATCCCCAGTGTACTTAAACACAATCAGATGTGCCACAAAAACAGGTGAATGTTAAATATACAAAACCAATCCAAATATAAGATGGAAACTACAATCTGCATTTGTGCCCCAGACACAAATCTTCAATTAGGGATGCACCGATATGCCGCGCACATCCCCGGTGACTCCGCACATCCCAGGTGACTGCACACATCCCCAGTGACCCCGCACATCTCCGATGTCCACGCACATCCTCGATGACCCCGCACATCTACGGTGACCCCACACATCTACGGTGACCCCACATCTATGGTGACCCTGCACATTTCCAGTGATACTGTGCAGCCTCTGTGACCCCGCACATCTCAGCTGACCACGGACATTTCCGGGGTCTCAGCACAATGAAGGGAATTTGTCAAAACTGAAGCAGACAGAATCTGGCGCAACTGTGCATGGCAACCAATCAGCATCTCTCTTTCATTTTCACTGAGGGGGTCTAACCAGGCTGGACTGCACATAGCCATGGTGAGACCCCACAGAACCCTGGTTAAACCAGAGCTCTATAGGGTCTCACCAGGGCTTTGTAGGGTCCCAACAGGGCTTTGTGGGGTTTAACCAGGGCTGGTGAGACCCCCACAGAGCCCCGGTTGAGACCCCACAAAGGCGTGGTTAAACCAGGCCTCTGTAGGGTCTCACCAGCACCAGGGCTCTGTGGGGGTCTCACCGGGGCTCTGGTCTCACTAGGGTGAGATGGGGTTTCACCAGGTCTCTGTAGGGTCTCACCAGGGCTCTGTGGGGTCTCACCATGGCTATGTGCGGTCTCACCAGCCTGGTTATCCAGGGCTCTGTGGGGTCTCACCAGGGCTCTGAGGGGGCCTCACCAGGGTAGCAGGGCGCTGTGAGGTCTAACCAGCCTTGTTAGACCCACAGAGCCCTGTGAGACCCCTCAGAGCATTGATGAGACCCCTCAGAGTCCTGGTTGAACCAAGGCTTTGTAGGGTCTCACCAGCACCAGGGCTCCGTAGGGTCTCTCCAGGGCTCTCAAGGGTCTCACCAGGGCTCTGAGGGGTCTCACCAGGGCTCTGTGGGGGTCTAACCAGCCTTGTTAGACCCCACAGAGCCCTGGTGAGACCCCACAGAGCTTTGGTTAAACCAGGGCTCTCCACACGGCTCTCACCTGCTTTCCACAGGGATCTCCACAGGGCTCGCCATAGGCCTCTACAGCCTGCCACTCCAGTACTGTGCTGTGCTGATCACATCGTGCGGGCGGGAGCTGGCAGGAGCGTGCAGGACGACGTCTCCATCAGTTTCTGACGTTAAACTCCGCCTCCCAGCCAGAGATCCTCGTGCGGTGGATGGAAGGGGTGAGGTCTCTTCTCATTGGCTGGTGGGCGAAGCTCTGTTCAGAAGACCGAGTTGATGGTCGGGACCGACGATCGAGGAAACGGATGAGCTCTCAGCCCTGCGACAGGTCTGGGAGCTCACAACGCTACCTGGCTGCCGTTCCGACAGGGCAAACTAGGCGGTCTAATTAAAGAGCCGCCACTGGCCACCGGCCTCACCAAACAAGCAGCGGGTGCACACTCGGATCCGCCACTGTTAGCGGGGGGCACACACTAACCTAGGAGGGGCAATTGCCCCCCCTTGCCCCCCTCTAGCGACGCCACTGCATGGCCCCTGCATTCTTTGTATTACTACAAAGAATACAAATCACTTACAAAGGTGGAAATGCGCTTTAGAATCAAAATTGACATGCCATTTGTATAACTTAAATATCTATTGCATATATGGTTTTGAGACAATGTGATAAATAAATACACACCTTGAAAGAGTCCTTTATTTGAACAAAAAATGCCATGAGCTCATTAACACTAGCCTCTCAAGGTTCGGCGACTGTCCAGAGAACTACAGGGCCTGGTCTAGGCGGTCTAATTAAAGAGCCGCCACTGGCCACCGGCCTCACCAAACAAGCAGCGGGTGCACACTCGGATCCGCCACTGTTAGCGGGGGGCACACACTAACCTAGGAGGGGCAATTGCCCCCCCTTGCCCCCCTCTAGCGACGCCACTGCATGGCCCCTGCATTCTTTGTATTACTACAAAGAATACAAATCACTTACAAAGGTGGAAATGCGCTTTAGAATCAAAATTGACATGCCATTTGTATAACTTAAATATCTATTGCATATATGGTTTTGAGACAATGTGATAAATAAATACACACCTTGAAAGAGTCCTTTATTTGAACAAAAAATGCCATGAGCTCATTAACACTAGCCTCTCAAGGTTCGGCGACTGTCCAGAGAACTACAGGGCCTGGGGATCAACCTTCAAAGCTGCTATTGTTGATCTCAACCTTTACGGCCAAGGAGGAACTTGATTTGCTCATAAAGTGGCTGGGGCCAGACCTGCAGATCGTGTTAAAAGACTGAGAGCAGTGCATGTTGACTACCCAGATGCAGGTCTTGCTGCTGCATGGGCAAAACTTGAGCAAACCTATGATAGCTCTGAAGCCATAGAAAGCGCCCTATTCAAGAGACTGCAAAACTTTCCAAAAATACATAACAAAGATCATTGCAAGCTCCAAGAACTAAGTGGCCTCCTCATATAGCCAGAGTTGGCATAGACAGACCCACGTCTACATAGACTAAGCTTCCTGGACACCGCTCATGGCATAAATCAATTGGTGTCTAAACTGCCATATGGCCTGCAAGAGAAATGTTCGTGACAGGGCTCAAAATACAAAGGAGACTATAATGTATCTTTTCCTCCAGTAAATACAAAAGAGACTATAATGTATATTTTCCTCCAGTAAATGCAAAAGAGACTATAATGTATCTTTTCTTCCATTCTCACATTTTTTTTCCAACAATATTTATTTTATTGAAATGTTTTTGTTACACATCGTTCAACATAAAGAAGAAAAAACAGCCTCGATACAGGGTATTTGAATACATGACTGTCACGTTGGTACATACTAATAAATGGTCATGCATTGGAATCTATGTCATAGATGCAGTATAGAGAGTAGAACACAGTAAAAATGACATAATGCGTTCAGGGACACCTGTATCAGACAAAACTATACAAACCAACTAGAGAAAAAAAAAAGAAGGAATTCAGAAACGAAACTACGAAATACACTTGTATATGTATGGTCAACGCGAGTAAAAAGGGCTTGTGAGCCATTTATTCCATTGTCTATGAAAACGATGAAAAGTGTGATTTTTGTTTGCGTACATACGTTCGTAGGAGCATTGTAGATTGGTCCTTTGGATCACTTCTAAGAAGTTAGGGGGAGAGGGGGAAAGCCATTGCCGTGAGATTAAAGACTTTGCTGCATATAGAATATTCTGGGTGATTGGGAGCTGGAGAATTTGGACAACTTATAAGGTGTATGGTACCATCTTTGGAGCATTTTGTAAAACGCTTCCCAATGAGAGGCACATTGGTTGCTTGTATAGGAAATATGAATGTCCTTCAACCATTGTTGCTCAGAGAATATCATTCCCAATTCGCGTTCCCATTTCAGCATGTGAGTAGTCTTAATGAAGCCCAAAGTGTTCCCTAGGAATTTATAGAACAGGGTTATGCCTTTTGAGGAGGTGGAAGGGCTAAAAAGGAATTTGTGTTTGAGTCCATCTGTATTGTGCCCGGTATCTGCGTTTTTTGTAGAAAGTGTGTAATTTGGTAATAACAGTGGAATTCCACTTTCGGGATATTGTATTGAGAGGGCAATAATGCTAGTGATTTTTGGTGTCGTTGGAGGAATAAAGATCCCTTATATGGGTAATCCCGTGTTGATTCCATTTATTTAAGCCGATATGGGGGATACAGTAAGTTAAAACATTAAATGTGGGGTGAATGTTTTGTAGAGAGGGTGACATTGTCGAGTGTAAAGACATGGATACCCATGCTTCTAGAGTGGCTTGAATGGAAGCATATGGTGGAGTGTAATGAAGTTTTGAGAGTTTGGCTGAAATTAGAAGATCTAGCCCAGATTTCGCTTTCAGCAACCACATTTGCATATGAGCCCATTGCTTATCGGGAGTAGGTTTACACCAATTTTGAAGTTGATCTAACAGAGCTGCTCTATGATAGCATTTTAGGGTGGGCAGAGCCAGACCGCCCACCATTCTATTTTTATATAGGATATGGGCCGCACATCTGGGTCTACGACCCTGCCAGATAAATCGGGATATATGTTGTTGAAGAGATTTAAAGAAAGAGGAAGGTGGTATAACAGGTATTGTTCTGAAAATATAAAGGATTTTAGGAAGTATAAACATTTTTAGAGCAGCTATTCTGCCAGTCACTGAAAGGTAGTAGTGGGAAAGGTTTTGTAGTTCATTGGGAATTTGTTGAAGAAGAGGCTTAAAATTGAGGTCATAGCAGTGTTTGGCAGTCTTAGGCAAAGTAATGCCAAGGTAGAGAATCGAGTTAGCCCCCCATGAAAACGGATACTTCATTGACAGTTGGTTTTTCAGAGAAGTGGGGATGTGGAGGTCTAGGATTTGCAATTTTGAAACATTTAATTTATAAAAAGAAATTTTGCTAAATTCAGATAGTAACGAACATACTGCTGGTAAGGAAGTATTGGGATTGGTAATTACAAGGAGAATGTCATCTGCAAAGAGACTCATTTTATGTGTAGTAGGGTCTACTTTAATTCCGGTAATGTGCGCCTCGGTACGGATATGATGTGCCAGGGGCTCCATTAGAAGTACAAAGATGATGGGGGACAGGGGACATCCTTGTCATGTCCCATTAGTGAAAGGAAAGGGATCTGACAGTGTGCCTGAGAGGAGTATTCTTGCACTAGGGGAAAAGTAGAGGGCTAAGATGGCTGATAGGATGGAGCCTTGAAAGCCAAATTTCTGGAGCACTGCCTTAAGGTATCCCCAATGAACTCTGTCGAATGCCTTTTCGGCGTCTAAGGCGAGGAGTAGTGAGGGCAATTTGGTTTCTTCAATGTGTCGGAGAATATTAAGGATACGCCTGGTGCCATCCGGGGCTTGTCTGCCTTTCGTAAAGCCTACTTGGTCAGGATGGATCAAGGAAGGAAGTATGTAAAGAAGACGCAGCGATAAGGCTTTCGCATACATTTTTATGTCAGAGTTCAGTAGGGATATAGGCCTATGATTGATTAAAAGCTACTGAGGAGTATACAGCGATAAGGACTCCGGCTTTCTTCTTATCCGCGCTGGCGAGGAAAAGGTGTGGGAAGTCCTTGAATGTAAAGTGAGGAGTTTTATCTTTAGCAAAGTGAGTTTCTTGTACCAACAATACTTCGCTGCGAAGCTTTCGAGCCTCTCTTAGCAGGTTGTATATTTTCTGGGGGCTGTTAAGGCCTTTGGCATTTATAGATGAAAAATGAATCAGCATTCATACAAATGGGAGAGCTAAATTGAGCGTGTGTATGTCCATCGCGAGTGTAGAAGTGTCTTCCAGTGCTGGAGGGCAGGAAGAGAACAGCATTTACGGTGAGGCACCATACATAAAGTTGAGGGGGAACAAGAATTATCAACGGTGACCATTAAATGATGTGTAGAAAAAATAAAATAAAAATTAAGATCAGATACAAGGCAAAAATGAAGAGCAACTGAAACCAACATAAACTAAGTAAGAACAGGTCGGCAAAAATGGCCGAAAAACCTGGGTGGCATCTGCTACTGAAGCGGACGGAGGCAATAGGCAGTTGGTAGATCCTATTAAAGTCAAACTCATGACTTAATTAACCGTGAGCCCAAATGAAAGATGCAAATACCAGGAGCCCCTGGGACAAAAGTAGGTGAGGGAAGTGGACGATTTGATCAGGTCCAGTCTTGGGGAACCTTTCTTGGTGCCGTTGAATTACGTGTTTCCACGGGAGGAAGAGGAATGTTCCATTCGGTGAGGAGCTTGTATCCTGTTTCCAATGAGGCTATTGTGAAGATTCTCCCACTATGAGAAATTAGGATTTTAGTAGGGAATCCCCATCTGTAGATAATGTGATGTTGACGCAGAGTATTCGTCAGAGGAGCCAGTTTGCGGCGGTTCAAAAGTGTAAGTTGGGAAAGATCCGCAAAAAGCTTGACCCCCTTGAAGCCGCGAGGATGGAGACTGGATAGATTTCGCCGCCATCATGGCTTTCTCTTTTATGTGATAAAAGTGGATCCGAGCTAGCACGTCTCTAGGGACGGCATACGGCAGAGATGACGGTTTGACTATTCTGTGAGCGCGATCCACCAGGAGATCCGTCGTAGTGGCATCAGGGAGAAGCTCCTTGAGGATTTGAATGACAAAACCTGTCAGTTGTTGTGGGGCAACCGTTTCAGGAATCCCTCTAAATTTGATGTTATTACGGCGTGACCTATCTTCCAGGTCCGCACATTTCAGTTTCAGCCATTGTATATCTGAGGATTGAGAATCATGGTGATCCACTAGTATATTGTGGCCCTGAGAGAGATCACTTATTCTGGTTTCTACATGTGTGACTCTTATAGAGAGTTGTTGCATGGAGAGTGACAGCTTATCAAACATTGAGGAAATGTCCTTCTGCAAGGTTGAGCGCAGTGAGAGAAGCATTTCTTTCATAATTGTTGAAGAAGCTGGGTCAGTAGTGGATGGGTATGTGTCAAGTGACATGAAGGGAGTGTGAGGTAAATCAGCTGTCAGTGAGGGACAGGAGGAGGAAGAATCAGCTCCCTTAGATCTCTTTGTTTTAGCTGGGCTGCGTGTGGTAGGAGAGTCTGGGGGAGATGACTCACCCTGATTGATCGTTAATGTTGCTGCTGCTGCTGGAGGATGACTGTCAGTGATCGAGCCAGCTGACAGGGGAGATCGTGATCTGGCTGAGGCAGCGCGCCTGGAGCCGGCGCCATCTTGTCCACCTCTGTTATGTGAGGCTGGGAAGAATTCACTCATTTTTTGAGGCTTCTGTTGTCCCTTCCCTCTTTTGGGCATGATGGATTCGTTCCCATAACGATCGGGCATATACCGGACCTAACGGCAGGGGAGACAGGCTGCTGGAAGCTGTTAAAATCATTGCTGACAGGGCTTTTTGGACCGGAGCTCACTCTCTATACGGCCATTACGATCGGCGGCCGGACACGCCCCCCCATTCTCACATTTTTGCAGGTTCATCGGTGATCAAGCCTGGACGAGGAATGATCCCAGCTTCAGTGAACCCAACTTGCCTGCTTCATCATCATCAAGGTATGATAATACAGCGGCTAAACATAGAGACTTTAATAGAGCAGTATCTGTTAAAAGGACATTCATCTCACCTTCCATAACATCTCCTACTGATAAGAGTGTTGTGGACGATAGAGATAAAGACCCTAATCATCAGTGCCTTAAGGTGCCCATACACTGTACAATTCTCGTACGAGAATCGCGGGAAATCCCACGATCGTACGAGAATCGTACAGTGTATGGAAGGCGTGCGACCGTCTCCACTGTACGGTTGCACGTCTTTTGTCGAACCAGCATGCTCGAAAAGCCGCCGAGAATCGTACGATTGTCGGCGGGTTTCTAGCCTGCTCGTTTGATAGCTGTGGAACGGGCCGGTGTGCGCACGCGCACACTGCCCATTCTGCATTGCGGTCATCGGAAGCCCGCCCCTCAGCGGGGCGGGCTTTCGATGATCGCAAGTACGATCTGCCCATCCAAGGTGGGCAGATCGTACGAGCTTTCAATAAGCATACGACCATCGCAAGACAAAAGTGGGTGTATGGGCACCTTAATTCACAAGAAACCTCACCCTCTTAAGAAATGTTGTGGGCTTAGGGCAGTCTTTACAAGAGCGCAGGGAGATTCTCCGGAAACTTGGAGTATGCTATAGGTGCTGTGCTTCCTATGATCTATTTGCTAAAGACTGTAAAGTTGTCATCAAATGCACAGAATGCAGTAGTGACAAACATGTTACAGCTATGCATCCTGGTCCACCTCCAAGCAATCCACAGCAGCTACCTACATCCTGCCCTGTTTCAAATCATGGCGGGGAGCAAAAAAAGTCATGCTCCAGCCACAAGTGTTTTTTCTTCATTTACTGTAGTCTGCAGGGAGCGCAATGGGCAACCACCTGCGACAGTTACCTCAAAATGTAATGAACTACTTCACAAAAGACTTTGGGGAAAGACTTGCAAAAATATGTCTTGTCAAGGCTTTTCACCAAAGACAACCTGAAAAAGCAGTCAAGATGTATGCTGTCTTAGATGACAAAAGCAGTCAATCACTTGCCACTTCAGAATTCTTTGACTTATTCGTCATAAAGGGTAACGTGCTATCCTATACATTGTACACCTGTGCTGGTTCAGTGCAACTGACAGGAAGAACAACTTATGCTGAATTAATAATTTCTCCTATAAAAGGACATGGAAGAACTGATCTTCCTCAGATCATCAAGTGCAATCAGTTGCCTAACGACAGGGAGGAAATTCCTACACCAGAGGATGCACTTCATGAACCTCTCCTAAAACATTTAGCTGCTGGCATCCCACCACTTTACAACAATGCCAAAATTATGCTTCTGTTAGGCCTGGTTCACACCTGGGCGTTTTGTAGCGCGTTCGAATGCTCTGCAAAACGCTCAAACACCGAATTCCCATTATTTCCTATGGGTATGGTTCACACCTGGGCGTATTACAGGCCGTATGAACGCGCTACAAAACGCCCTACGCCCAAAAAAGTACAGGAGCTTCTTTGGGGCGTTTTTGTCGCACGTTTCCATTAGGATACAGCCAAGTAGCCCTCGGAAACATGCGATCGTGCAGAACAATATCACACAGTATAATATAAGGAATTACACACGATGCCAGCACAGCTGCAACATGCATCTTTTAGTGATGAGATCCAAACGGATCCACCTATTAGCCTTATGGTCTAGTGGCTTGAGTATAGAGGGAATTGAAAGCTTAAAATCGTGGATGTGCATCTTTCCATTTTAAAATCAATTAATAGGAAGGAACAAGGGGTGGCATATGTGATTGTGCATGAGCCAATGCATAGCCAAGCATTCTGAAATTCATAAGTTAAATCATAAACCGAATACAGTACACAAATGTGTGCATTATACAAAAACATTTCCATATAATCAAAGAGTAAAGAAAAATGTCTAATGTACTGACCAATGAACCTAAAAAGTTGTTTTTAAATATAGAATTTTTTTATTTTTTTTTATTCATCCACCATATTGAGAGTCCTCCGGCTTCCCACTTCTGCGGTCTAGGGCCATCATAAGATTGTTGATCAAAGCATAAGGGTAAGTGGGGCTTTAATGGCACCAAATGACATCCAATTAACCACATAATTGTTTCATATAAAAATATTATTTTATTAAGTACATATATAGTAAAAAAGACTAAACATTTAAAATAAGGATGCGCATATCCTAGTAGACAGGTACCTCCAAAACCCACTCATTGATTTCATGATTAAGGCAATAGCATAATAAAGACATGATTTGGATGATGCAATAAATTCATCAGTAGCATCTAGACATATAGATAATAAGAACACATGATAGGTAATGTACAACAATTGCCAGATATTCTCCAAGTCATTGTATAAATAGCCTTATCTGAAGATGGGATAGGGTGTGTACTGTTCCATACGCGTTTCGCACCATAGACGCTTCCTCAGGAGATGGAGGGAATCTGCCAAGTCGAGAGGCCAGTGACTTGGAGAATATCTGGCAATTGTTGTTCAGCTGTGTTGTTCAGCTCTGGTTTCTTCTGGATGATCCAGCAGGAGTTCAGGGCCTGTTAACCAAGAAGAATTTGCAAAGACACTTGCAGACACTTGCCTGGTGGCATGATCTGCAGGATTAATTTCAGTTGGAACATAATGCCACTGTTCAGGTTTAGAGGATTTCCCGATTCTTTCTACACGGTTGCTGACATAGACACAGAAATGTTTTGTCTGATTGTATATGTAGCCCAGAACAACTTTGCTGTCTGTGTAGAACTTGATGTCATCTATCTGAATGTCTAGCTCACGCAATATCAAATCTGCAATTTCTACAGCTAGTACAGTCCCACAAAGTTCAAGCCTAGGAATTGTGTGTTCAGGCTTAGGTGGTAACTTAGCTGTCCCAAACAGAAATTCTACATGGGTTTAGAAGAGTCTCTTACCTTGAGGTAGGCGACAGCTGCTATGGCCTCAGTAGATGTATCTGAGAAGATGTGAATCTCTTTTATCTGATTTGCAGCAAGTGAAGCTGAAGTGTAACAGCGTGGAATGTGAATTCCATCTAAAGCATGGAGAGATTGCTTCCAGGACTCACATTCTGAATGTCTATCTGTTGGCAGCGGAGCATCCCAATCTCTAGTAGTCTCTGATAGCTGTCTCAGTAAGGATTTACCTTGTATGGTAATGAAAACCACTGAGAGAATACCACATTTAATATGTGGCTTGTCTGTAGAGCTGACTTGAAAGCCTAAGGTGTCTTTTAATAAGTCCCACCGTAAGCCCAGACTTCTCTGTACAGGTGGCATATCCATTCCCAGATTTAAGTCCTTAAATCCTGTGGCATGATCACCAGGTTGAAAGGCTTTCATAACAACAGCATTGTTTGAGACAGTTTTATGGAGTCTAAAGTTGGTCTCAGAAAGCATACCTTCAGTCCTTTGTCCTAGAAGACTCCAATGAGTTTCCGAAGATGTTACTACTTGCGGAGTTACGGGAGTGATGCTTGAGAAATCAGGTGCATTGTCCTGGGTGTTTGCATCAGTGAATTCCTGCTCATCCGAGCTGTTGAAGTAAATCTGGTGCTTAGTATTACCAGAACTATTACAGGGTGGTGTTTTAGTACAGTCTTGGATTACCTGTACGATAATTTTATTAAAGCAATTATGTAGTATGGATGTATTATGAAGGGCTACTAAGCCCTTAAACCGAAGATATTGCGAGTGGTCTGCGGGCAAGGGGACTTAGTTGCATCGGGGTACCCCTTTAATTAAGGGGGCACCCAGATGCCACCCCCCTTGCGAATGAGTAAGGGGTACTTTTATGACTATTCATTTAATTTTTTTAAAAATGGCTCAATCGATGTAATCCAGCGTCAATCACGACGCCCGCCGACCTGCCCACCACACGACGACTGTCCGAACCCGACGAAAACTCGCCGCAAAATGACATCTCTTGTCAAATATCACATAGCATTCAGGAGCTCCCAAATGCCATGCGGCTCACAGACGTCACGCGCTGTACCACCGTTATCTGCCGGCGCACATCTTGGTAATGGATGTCGGCAGAGACAGTAGGGGACAATCAACCGGCGGGATAAGGTATGCCGCCGGGTCCCCTCCTCTCTCAAGCAACTGTCGGGTTCTCGGTCCGTGACCAAGGGCCTGACTTTTCAGAGGGGGTGACACCAAAATTACCGTCAGTCATTTTGGTGTCACCCCCTCCGATGGTGTCACCTGGGTGCGGGACGCAACCCCGCACCCCCTTGTGATGCCACTGTGGCTACAATGCTTTGCCCCTGGCTCCAACAATCTGCTGCCAGCAAATCTTCTTGTCACGTGTATTCTCAATACAAAAAATACGTTTCTGTGCTAATACACATTGCCCAGGAATATTACACTGTTTTAACAAAACAAGTCTTGAAAAAAATTGCAGCCAGTAACAATTAGGAAATATGCCCTGTAAAAAAACCACATGCAGCCAGTAGTGCATTTGATCAGGGACAAGTTGTGAAAAGAAATAAACTGCACCAAACACAAATTGAAAAAATATACCCAGTGATAAAAATGCATCCTGCTATGATTGCAGTGCCCATGGACAGGGACAGGCTTTGAAAAATAACAATTGCAGCCAGCAAATAGGACATATGTCCTTTTTAAAAACACACATTCAGCCTGGTATAATTGTAGACAGTGCATGTGGAGAGGCTGTAAAGAAACTGCAGAACACACATTAGTAGCATTAAGATGTTAAAATCCACCCCTACCCCCAAATTTCCCAAGATATACAGCATTTTGCTATCTAAAGGACATTCAGTAAGGGTATACATTTATTTTAAGAGACCAGTACCTACAAGCCCTACACTAATCTGCCCCTATGCATTACAGTATATTGGCAATGCTCACTATGCTTTTACTATGACAGGTAAGCACATTGTCGATATGGCTGCTGGGAACTGACCCTTTTATAGTGAGGGTGCTGGCACATACCAAAGCCCCCCATTATTGTTATTCTAAACCACCTGACCTATGTTTAGAGGAATTATTGGAAGTCGGTTGCTATGGAGGTGAATGGCCACATTAGTTTGCTGATTTCCCAAAACTGCAAACGATTTGGGTGCACCTTGGACCCATGCTTAAAGGAGAACTATGAGATGAGTGATTTCCACTCACCTCATAGTTCTAAGCCGACCTGTGACAATGAGACTGTCACAGGTCGGCTCAGTAGATCGGGAGGTGAGCGAACACATACCGGGTTCCCCTCTCCCCGCTCCGATCTGCCAGCGCTGACTGGCGGAACGGACAGGGGAGGGGGCGGATACAGCTGGCTCTGCCTCTAGATAGGCAGAGCCAGCTGTCACTCACGCAGCTGGGCGGATCCCGTCATCTACGTCGGGATCTGCTCCAGGTGCGGCGTCTCAGTATACCGCGAGCTGCAGCTCGCGGTATACTGAGCTTAGGGTAACGGGAGGACGCTAGTTTGTGTCCTCCCGTTACGCTAAGGAGAACTATGGGGAAAAACACTGACCCCATAGTTCTCCTTTAACCCAAAGCTCATCCCTACTTAAGAACTGTTGCAATATAGGTCAGTGTTTAAGTTAATATTTGTCTTATTGCAATTCAAATTCCAAACTGTTTAAATCATTAAAAAAACAAAGTTAAAAAAAGGATTAAAGACATATTCTTATACAAAATACATCATAGAAGCAGCTGTGCTTCTACTTTGACTTCTCCCCTCTTTACTCCTGTCCATTTGTCACTTTTAATAAATTTCTTGGGGAGAGAATTGATTGTTTGTGTTGTCAGACAACATGTGGGATGCGTATGTTGTGCTGAAGGCAGTGTTCTAGGTGCTCTGAGGGTAATCGCCTAGGGAGGATCCTCAGTTGTTTAGGTCCAATGAAGAAAGCCTCTCTTGTCTAATTATAGTCCAACATGCTCCTTGCCACATCCCAGCTCAGGGCAATTCCTTTGCAAACCTCTCTATGGCCACACACCAGACATGTCTATCTTGATACGCTAACACCATTGTTACTTGTTGGGCAACACTGCTACTAATCCATGAGAGAGAACCTGGGAAATGACTCCCTGGGATGCTGAGTAGAACATATATGCTCTCCTTAACCTTGCTCTGTTCCCACAGGGCCATAAGTAATGTGATGCAGATTACTATTTTGTAATTGCCCTCAGGCAGAGAATGCTTGTAAAGCAACTACCTCTCACTCCATACAAAATAAAATAATAGAAAGATAACTTTCCAAGCTGCTTTCACATTTCAAACTGATTCACAGAGAAAGAACATCTATTTATTGTTCCCTACTCTGTGTACTATTTGCATCTGAACTGGTCATGTATCACCAGTGTAGATTCAGAAGAATAAGTGACCCTTGGCTAAAGGTGTCTACAGACACTCTTTCGCATGAATGACCATTGTACTATATGCTCATTCACATTAGTTCAAGACTGGTTTGAATTGCTTCATATAGGTTATTCTGTTGTCTCCTATTTATTCTTCAGCCAAGATAATCCAGCCAAGCTACCAATGCTTTCTTTTCACCTAAAGACATGATTGTAAAAGTTAACAGCAGCAGCTGACCCATGCAACCAGTCCCTTTAACACAATAAAATGCATCTGTACACACATTTTTTAAGATGGACATCTGCTCCCAGCCTGACTGTGATGATATGCTGTGGCCTGATACAAAATTGCAGATGGAGTCCTATAAAGACAGACAGGCAATTGTCCACAAATGTGTGAGTCTGGGTGTGAGGTGATACTTTCAATCAGAAGGTCAGCCCAAAGTGCAACTTCATGGGTGACACCCCTGGCAGGTGACATGGGCTCCCCCAAACCATGGAGTTTAAGTGGCAACTTGTTCTTCACCAGACCAGTCTACATGGAGTGACCCTAGTGGCCTCTGTGCAAGGGAGTACTCAGGGTCCAGGCAGAGGTTGAGACAGGCAGTGGGCAAGAGGATAACAAGAAAAGGCACAGTTGGCAACGGAGGCTGTAGACATGAACAGAGTCAGTCGATCCAGCTCAGAACCAAGTTAATCAGAATAATAGCAATCTGAATGTACAGGATAGCTGGTAAGAAGATGCAGCACCAATCACCAGATAGGAAGGTGTTTAACTACCCTGTAAGTGCACCTTGCTATGTGCCAAAGAATAACTTTCATTATAAAAAGGGAAGATAAGGGAAAATAAAATGTGCACATTTAATCTACTATTGGAAGAATAGGTCACCAGCACTCCAAATATTTAAAATGAATAAGTCCTTTTTATTGGACGATAGTGTCACAAAAGATCAAACATTTTCTTTTGTGACACTATCGTCCAATAAAAAGGACTTATTAATTTTAAATATTTGGAGTGCTGGTGACCTATTCTTCCAATTGTGTATTTTGCACGGTGCCATCCGTGGAGTTACTGCAAGCACCATCTTTGTTTATTGGCCGGGACTGCTGAAAGGTGTGCGGAGAGTATCCTCACCAATTACAACACATTTAATTTACAGTAACAATCTGGCATATTTCCACAGGTAAAAATTTAAACCACTTCTTTTAATTTTTGTTTTTAGAAAATATAGAATATAAAATAATTTATAGAATGTAACACTGCCAAAAGAGGAACTTGATTGTCCACTGAAAATGTATATTTATATTCACTTAGTATCCTAAGTGGAAGCCCTCGTGGAAGGGGTGCTATTAAATTTAGTGTTTGTCAGACAGTATGTGGTCTGATCAGGGTCGGTGCTGCCACTAGGCAAACTAGGCAGCTGCCTAGGGCGCACTGCTGCCTGGGGTGCAGCCTTGACCACTTACCTCCCATTGTGCCCCCCCCCCATCTATTTCAAATTGCAAAAGCCAATAGTAGGCTTGCTATTGCACCCACCCACTAAGCAGAGGAGCGGAACTGAGACAACTTTCTCTCTCAGGTCGGCTCCTCTGCTCAGTGGCTGGGGTTTCATTAGCCAGTCTGCTATTGGCTATTTCAAATTAAAATAGCCAGTAGCACTCTGGCTAATGCTCCCTGCTGCTTACATACACCTGTTGTCAGCAGAAGCTAGATGCAGGAGAATGGGGGATCAGGGGTTGCGACACGGTAGGGAGGCTGGGTGGTGCACGTATGGCCTAACATAGTCTAGCACCGGCCCTGGGTCTGATACTAATTTGTCGTTTGGTTCATGTGGTTTTCCCCTAAATAATCTATCATTGCTTGCCATCTGTCTGCTGCTAGAGGTACTGCAGGGTGTGCCCTAGTCACAGAACAAAGCAACCAATGGGATTGCTATGAGTGGATATCCCTCCCCAGCCAATCACTGTTGAACAAAAGCCACTGGTGCATGCTGGGGGAGGAGATGAATACTTGGGGTGGACCATGTGAGCTCTCTCTTCCTCCCCCAGGCCCTGCCTGCGAGAAGGCTGCACTGAACTGCCTGAGCTGGCTAGGCCTAAAAGCCTGGGGACTAGCCATGTGAAGACCCTGGAGCGTGGTGGCAGCAGGTCCAGTGGCTGCTACTGCTAAAGACAAGATTCAGTAACTTCTCCTTCAAGTTATGCTGTGCCAGGTGTTCGACCTGCTGTGCATGGAAGCTGTAACCACACATCAATGGAGTCTACATCTACCTGGATGATCCTACCTCTCCTCCTCTCTCCCTGAAGTTCTGCAAATAAAAGTTTCAAGCATCATAACTACAGTCTGGATCTCCCTTCAATTGATCACCAGAAGGGCGCTAAGTGCTGAAGGGCAAAAGCAAGTAAATATATCCCTATATCCTAGAAGAATCGGAGCTGCCGTAACCCATAGCAACCGACCCTAGTAACTCAAGGTGTGCTGTGGATCCAAAGTAGAGGTTTCTTATAGAGGAAAGACAGGGTGACCCGTTAGTTCATTTACTATAGATCACCCCTTCAGAGCCACCGGTAGTGTTATCCTGTGTTGGGATAGCGCTGACCGGGGAAGGGGGACGCTACATCATTAAAAACAAAGTTGAAATTCTAAAATTTCTCTGCTCTTTAAAGAAGATCTGAACCCAGTCACTAAAAAGTAAAATACGCATTGACATGTTAATGTTATTTCAAAAGTTATTTCATATGGGGTAACAACTCTCACCTATTTGTCATCCTGCATTGTCACGCTGTCACATGTGTTCTTGGGGAAGACTACATGGCATCTATGAAAATACAGAATCTATGGCAAGGGCAGCTTTGGCAACATGGCACAAGTGCAGTCACACAAATGGAACATGGATTGGCCGTTAAGTCCTGGTTCTGTTGTCATGAATCGGTTGGATCTATTGTCATGCTATTGAAATAATAGTAACAATGGCAATGTTGTGTGCAGTTATACTACCTGTTGTATATAAAATGCTTTGTATCAGGATCTGCTGCAACCAAACATCATAGACTTGGAGCAGTGCATTCAGAATCAGATTATGTCAATGTGTGTTTATTATTCAGGTGGGACACTGTATACAAATGATTGGCTATTGTTAAGCATTTTGTCTTTGATTAAAACTTTGTATTATGCAGAAGCTAATAGTTCAGCAATACCCAGAGAGCCCATGGTAGGGAATAACTTATATTCAGTATTGCTCATTAAGTATTGTATACATAGTATACGAGTTAGCTGTAGAATCAGGAAGTCTTTCTTTAATGTGGTGCCATATCTCTCAAGGCCGTGACACACTGCAGGCGAAGCAGCGCGGCGCACAGGTGAGCGGCGACTCGCGGTCCTTCGCCTGCAGTGTGTCCAGTGAGTTCCGATCTCCCGCTCTGCCCGGCGACAGCGTGCGTAGCGCAGCGTCGTGAGATGAAAAAGTTCATCTCCAGCCAATCACAGCGCGCCATGCAATGAAGGCATTACAAAGCGGCAACACGCGACCAGCCAATCAGATCACTCAGTTCTGAGTGATCAGTATCTGCCTGTGTCTGTATTTGCCTGTTTGCAAATGCGTCTCGTCAGTCCAGAGAAGTGTCTGTGGTATGTTCATACAGCCTAGTGCTATCCTATCCAGCACTCAGGCACTTTTAGCAAAAAATAAAGACATTTATCTACATTGAATTATAAAATGAAATATATTATATATGTTTTTTTCGCTTTGCTTCGCTTCGCATCGCTTTGCATCGCTTCGCCTGCAGTGTGTCACAACCTTTAGCAGTGATGCTGGCATACATGGCTTCTGTTCGCAGCTCCACGTGCCGAGCCTGCCAGGAAGCTGACAGCGCCAATTACAGGTACTGAGACATTATCCCAGTCCGCAGCTGTAGAGATCGGGAAATGTCTCAGTGCCTGTGATTGGCGCTGCGCAGGGCGAGTGCAAGGATTTTTTCCTACACAGGAGAATGTGCATTTTTGCACAACCGGGCCTTCTCAGGCGGCTGCTTTAAAAAATGTTTTAAAAAGGTTAGTTTCGGCCTGACATTTTATTTTTCATTTTGGTTTTGAAACTTCCTTTTTGGTGCACCTCTAATTTTTTAACTTTTTTATCACTTTATTTTTTTATTTTTTTTTGTTTTTACTTTATTAAATGTATTTATCTGATTATCTTTTTATAATTTTGTATCTTATTTTTTTATTTGTTATTTTTTTCTTATTACTTGTTTTTTAATCTTACTATCTTTTACTTTTTATCATTTTTATTATTATGTTTTTCGCGACCGTCCTAAAGTGGCGACCTCCCAGTCGCATCTTTCCGACCCCCACAGTGGCGCCCTCAGGAAGATGCTTGACCTGCCTATATGGTAGTGCCGGCCCTGGCGCTGCGGCGCTGTCAGCTTCCTGGCGGGCTCGGCCTGTGGAGCTGCGAACACACCGGAGCCCATCACTACACACCAGGTCTCAGCTACATCAGCCTTTTAACCTGATGCTTAAGTTCACTGGATGCTACGAACATTTAGGGCAGGAGCCCTGAACTGAAAACAGCCAGGGGCCCAACATGCTCATAATCTAGCATTGACAGGTGTAATTTAACCCCTTCCTACATACAATCTGTTTATTAACATTCCATGGCACAAAGCCCTGTGCCAGGAATAGGTTAAAAAACCTTTGACCTGCTGGCTCCTTATCCCAGCTGTCAATAAAAGTGCACATACACCTTACGAATATCGGCCGATTTTCGTTTGCGATCGCGTTTTCGTCCGATATTCGTAAGGTTGATGGGGAGTCTACAACCGCAAATACTGTACAATATGTTGGTTTTGAGATAGTGATCATATGTTAGCTGGAGGCTTCACTGATAAAAATGAAAGCTTCCGCCTGCAGATAAACCTTGCCACCAGGCCTTCTATTTGTTTAATAATGTTTCAGATACAGCAGTATTATTAAAATGAATATTACATTAATAAAACAATAGAAAAATATACAGTATATTTCGTTTTTTTGCTAATTTGTTAGCCTATACCAAAAATATATTTGCCCTAAAAAAACAAAAACAAATTATATATACAGAGGGGCCCACAAAAATGTATACACACTTCAACAGTTGTTATCTATACCCTTTTTTAAAACCCATATTGAATTATGGCATCAATGTGTTGTATTATGTTTGCTCTAGAGAGATCAGTAGTCGCACCAGTGCTGATATCATCATGTGACCATCAGGAGAGAGTCAAAGAAAATGGCGGAGGCACGCTTGACTTTCGAACAACACAAGACCAGTTTGAAGTGGTATTGTAAATTTGAAAATGTGTGTGAAGTTCAATGACAATGGCGACGTGTGTTTGGAACAGAACCACCTAAACGACTAACAATCGGACGGATTCATGATAAGTTCGAAACCGATGGCACTGTGTGTTTTGTGCATAAGCAAAGATCTGGAAGGTGTCACACAGCAACAAATCCTGCTTCCTCGGGTTTTACTTCCAGCAAGATGGCGCACCACCTCAATACCACCAAGACGGAATAGCCTAACTCTGTGACATTCTGCCAGGAGGTTGAATAGGATGCAGAGGTGCTGTTGAATTCCCTCCATGTGTAGGCCGGTGTGCTGCGCTTGGTTGTGTGTGATCCACCTTTTAACTCAGGTGAATATAATAAAGTGTGTATAGAGGTGTATAAACGGGGATTATTAGCAGCAAGAGTCTATTTTCCTCCGAACAGCGTTGGAAATCAAGTGTCTTTTTTACTTGTAGTTCTATCGATGAGTCCGCAGAGGGAAAAATACTCCTATAATAGTCTCTCTCCCCTCTCCTGCCGTCGGGCTGCACTTCCTCTCAGCGGCGGTGTTTGGACGGCCTCCAGTTATGGATGGAGAACCCTCTTCCTGTGCATAACAGTTCATGCAGGTCTGAGCTAAACAAAGATGATAGGCTTTTTCTTGACTGGCATGAATCTTTTTTTCTAAGGCCGAGTAAGGCAGAAACGCATCAGAAGTTGTTCTTTTGGTTATAATCTGAATTCCCTACATGTTCCCCGGACAACATAGCTGAACTGGAAATGTGAGCTGAATTGGAGATTTTTTCCAAATCAGCTATTTTGGCCTAGATTGTTCACTTCTTCTGCATTCTCCAAACTCTTCACTCCTTTTGTGAATAACCCTGTAGAAGTAGCATCCTACTATATACTATGGGGCTGGTTTATAACACTTCCGTCCAGCGCCAATAGATGGCGTTGAGGAGCAAGGGAAATTCATATGATCCTTATCGACATCTATTGGTGGTAGTGCTGTGTGAATTTAGAAAATATACATTCAACGGCCAGTTTATTGGGTACACCTGTTCAATTGCTTGGTAACACAAATTGCTAATCAGCCAATCACATGGCAGCAACTCAATGCATTTAGGCACGTGGTGAAGACGACTTGCTGAAGTTCAAACCGAAAAGACTGAAGGGCCACGACCTAGTGCAAAGCAAGGTCTACCGAATAAAGTGGCCGGTGAGTGTATATGTATATGTTCCCCAGCGCCATCTAGTGACAATAGTGCCATGTGAATGGCATCTGCCCAGCTATAGTGTTAGGTCCGAGGTGTGGGTCCGATGTGATGAGGAGGACCTCCCTTGCAACCCCGTCTAATGACCACTGGGGTGAAGACAGTGTGCTCAGGCAGGGGGTTACCGAATAAACCTCCGGTAGAAGTTGGGGAAGCCAACAAAGCGATGTACGCCCTTTCTGTCCGTGGGTGGAGGCCAGTCCAGAATGGCGGATATCTTCTGGGGATCCATGGAGATGCCACCGGCCGAGATAGCCAGCCCTAGGAACTGGATCGAGGAAACATTCAAATTCACACTTCTCGGCTTTGACATACAATCCATGTTGTCGCAGACGACAGAGGACTTGTTCCACATGGTGGCGATGGAGTTCCAGGGAAGTCGAGAAAATGAGGATGTTGTCCAGGTAGACTATGACGAAGAGATCCAGAACATCTCGGAAGACGTCGTTCACCAAGTGTTGGAAGGTAGCCGGGGCATTACATAGCCCGAAGGGCATGACAAGGTACTCGTAATGCCCGAATCGAGTACGGAAGGCCGTTTTCCACTCGTCTCCCTCCCGGATCCGAACAAGATTGTAGGCACCCCGCAGATTGAGTTTGGTGAACACTGTTGCGGAACGGAGTCGCTGGAACAGCTCTGGAATCAATGGAAGGGGGTAGCGGTTTTTAATGGTGATGTTGTTCAGCTCTCGGTAGTCCACCCATGGACGCAGGGTGTGATCTTTCTTCTCTACGAAGAAGATTCCGGCTCCAGCCGGGGACGTGGAGGGGCGAATAAAGCCTTTCCTTAGGTTGTCCTCAATGTATTCCCTGAGCGTGTCCAGCTCAGGTTCTGAAAGAGGAAAGATGCGTCCGAAAGGAATTGCTTCGCCTGGCAGCAGGTCGATGGGGCAGTCATAAGCCCGGTGTGGTGGAAGTGTATCTGCCTTCTGCTTGTCAAAGACATCAAGGAAGCTGTGATAAACACGGGGAACCCCCTGACACAGCTCGGGGTCTGGGGCTGGCTGGCAGAGGGATAAGCTCTGGGACTCACTTGAATGGGTACAGTACTGTTTACAGTAGGCCGAAGTAAAGGAGACAGTTCCGGAATCCCAATTGATGTGTGGGTTATGAGCCTAGAGCCATGGTATTCCCAGGATGATGGGAGACAAAGGTGATGAGATGACATCTAAACGGAGGAGCTCATGATGTCCGGGAGCAATCGTTGTAGGAATGGGGATAGTCTCCTGGGTAACAGGTCCAGAACTGGGAGGATTGCCGTCTGCCAGGTGAACGATTAATTCCTGGAGTTTAGTTTGCAAGGGAATTTGATGCTGGGGGGCGAATCTGTGATCCAGGAAGCAACTGCATGCCCCCGAATCAAGGATGGCCTGGGTATGAAGAATTCTCCCTGGCAGCTGTAATGACACAGGAATGACAAGATGAGATGAGATCCGCATCACCCTAGGTTCAGACATGGAATTAACGCATGGGCACTTACGGTTCTTGGGGGACAGTTCCGTGCATAATGACCCGAGCCGCCGCAGTACAGGCATAAATCCAGCTGACGTCGTCGTTCCTTCTCCCCAGGGGTGAGCGGAGCATGGGTTCTGGAGGTTCGGCAAACCCTCCTGATGGTGCGGGTCGGTGGTTGGACCCAAAGGTCGGCAGAGGCGTAGGGACCCGTGGCAGCATCCAGGTGGGTCGGGGCTGGCCAGCCCTTTCTATCCTCCGTTCTCTCAGGCATCGGTCGATTTGGATAGCCAGCAGGATGAGTTCATCAAGAACCTCGGGCACTCCGACGCGAGCCAACTCATCTTCAGGGTCTCAGATAGCCCTAGGCGAAACTGGTGGCGGAGTGCTGCCTGGTTCCAATTGGTATCTGAACCCCATCTCTTAAATTCCGCCACATAGTCCTCTACTGGCCGGCGACCCTGGCGAAGTGAGACTAGAACATTCTCTGCAGAGGAGGACTGATGAGGATCATCATATAGTAATGCCATGGCGTCCATGAATTCTTTGGAGGATTGGGTCGGAAAGTTCCAGGAGACGATGAGCCCAGGCTTGAGGTTCATTCAGTAGAAGGGCGATGATAAACCCCACCTTGGTTTGTTCCGTGACGAAGGTACGTGGTTGTAGTATAAAATAGAGCTGGCATGCGTTCCGAAAAGCCCGAAACTTGCTTCGATCCCCGGAGAATTTCTCTGGTGCCGGCACACGAGGTTCTGGAGCTGGTGCCATGGCGGCTGCGGCCAGTGGTACTGCAGCTGCCTCGGCTGGGGTTGGTGCTGCCGATGGGGGGGTGCCCTGAGCCATGGATTCCAGCCGGCCTTCTAGCTGAAAGTAGCCTTCCTGAAGTCCCTGTACCGTCTGGGTAAGAGAGGCCATTTGCTGGCGGAGTTCCTCCATGGAGGCCTCCCTTCGGGCCCACTAATTGGCTGAGTGATTCTGTTAGGTCCGAGGTGTGGGCCCGATGTGAGGAGGAGGACCTCCCTTGCAACCCCGTCTGATGACCACTGGGGTGAAGACAGTGTGCTCAGGCAGGGGGTGCACGGGTGCCGGATCACGGTTTCCAGGTGTCTGCAGCAGATGGTAGTGGAGCAGAGTAGGCAGCCGTGCAGAGGTAGTGAAGACAAGCCGGGTCAATATTAGGCGGACAGCGAAGTACCAGACAGGATCCAGAGAATGGTCGAGGGACAAGCCGGGTCGGTATGAGGCGGACAGCGAAGTACTGAGGGATAATCCAAGGGGAACGTCAACAAGGAAGCCGGGTATTCAGGAAGTACACAGGAGCAGATCACAGATGACTGGTGCTGACTAGCAATCACTCAGCAATGAATCCCAGTCCTGTGGCGCTTTAAATAGGCTGAAACATTGTACTGTGCGTGCGCCGACGTGATGACGCCATCCACGCATGCGCAGTGACCTAACTTCACGCCGTGCGGGGCACCCGCGCCTGCGCGCCCCAGCAGCGCCGCCGGAACGCCCCCTTCGTGCATGTCGCTGCACAGTGGGTTGGATCGGGACACAGCATGTCCCGCGGGATGGCACCCGACATGGCTGACGAGCTACCCGGACTGGAACCTGACCTGCCCGGACCGGGACTCGACATATAGACTGGGCAGAAGGGTTATAAATCAACCTCTATGTATTTATCCTACAGGAGTCAGAAGTAATTTCAATGGTAAGTGTAAAGCTCCTCTATTCTCTAAATGTATATCATTTATTTTTCTTTAGCTAGCTAAAAAATGTTTATATTTTTTGAGAGTCCAAGAAGAAGAATTATTTACCATGAGACATACAATAGACTAAAAGCATCCTGTGTGTTCCTGCCTCTATGTCCTGTCCTTTATGCATTGATGTAAGTATGACATGAGGTACATACAAATAGCTGTGCAATGGTGATATTCTTGAAATGCAATTTGCAGTCTCTACAGAGTGATCAATGTGAGGTTTCAGTGATATGTCATTGAAAATAGACTAGATACAATCAGGTTTTCTATTCATATCCCCAAGGTTATGTGTAATGCAAAGGTGATAATGCAATGTGGATAACTTGTTACAGACAAGAGCAGTGCTATAGCAGTGCTGTTTTAGTAAAGAAAATCCAGTTAAAAATGTAAATCACCCCTTGTTTTCTAGGCAATAAATCATCAACTTTCTTATTATTCATCGTTTCAACTTTTTTACGCATACTGCTCAAAAAAATTAAAGGAACACTTTTTAATCAGAGTATAGCATCAAGTCAATTAAACCCCTGGGATACTGATCAGGTCAGTGAAACTAGATCCAAATTTAACGGAGAGCCAGCATCTCTGGACAAAAGCCAGAAAGTTCCCAGGTATTATAATAGGCATATACATTGTAGTTTTTAAAGAAGAACTCTATTTTTTTTTTAAACTTACACTTGCAGTGGGGCTACATCTGCACTGCAAGGATTAAGTGCTTGTTTTATCTTGGGGGCTCAAATAAAGAAGATATACTCACCTGATCCCCAGTCCCACTGCGGTCAGTGCTCAGCATTCTGCCTGCCGTTCTGGCCCTGGAATGTCCCTCGGCGTCCTCATGTCTAATGCAGGTCAATGGACCTGCATTAGACGTGATGACATCAATGTTCTTTATGAGCCCCTCTTGAACATTTAACTAATTCTGCTGTTTTGCTGATACTCGCTCCATGGCTCCGAGCGCCAACAATTATCCCACGTTCAAAGGCTGTTAAAGCGCGTTGTTTAACCATATCTTCAGAAAAAAATCAGTTCTACTGTCGTGGTAAACAACCTGCTTCCCTATTTATAATGGTCTGGCCCTCTAGCAACTTCAGCGCGAAATTATAGCTAATTAGCCTACAAACGTCAGGTGGTCATAATAAACTGGCCACTCAGTGTATTTATGTATGTATGTATATATATATATATATAAATAGATATATTCTCATATTTTTTGTTTCCTCATATATAAATATACTCTCATATGTGTGTGTGTGTGTGTATATATGTGTGTATATGTACAGTAATATATATTTTTCGAGAAATTAAATTTTAATTTCCACAGCCCTAATATATATATATTATACACACACACACACACACACACACACATTTGAGACTATATTTATATATGAGGAAACAAAAAAATCTGAGAATATATATACTGTATATATATTTTAAAAAATTCATATTAGTGGTCCGCGGGATTTAAGATTATGTGGTCCATGAGGTCCGAAAGGTTGGCGACTGCTGCTTTAGACCACTGGAGCCCATGGGGAAAAAGAGACTGCAGCAACCGGTCTAGCAGCTCAGCGGGACCGAGAATCTGTCAGGATTCATGGCCCTTGCATGCTGTCAGGGTAACAAGAAGCCAGACAGAAACTTACAGAGCATGTTTAAAAATAAAAGGAGTTTATTAAAAATAAACAAAAATGGCAAAAATAGAGATAGTCCAGGATGTTGTTGGTGCCAAGCCAGAGGTCAGATGCCAAAGCAGGTAGTCATCCAAACCAGGTCAGGGAACACTGAGAGCTGGATGAACAGAAACAACAGCCGGAGTCAGAAACCAGGAGATCAGTTAGCCAGAGCCGGGGTCATACACAGAAAACAGGAACAATTGCAGAGCACTTGGTAGATTTGAACACACGCAAGGGTGAAAACTAAATGGACCAGCTGATGGTTAAATAGTAAACTGGTGTCGCTTCATCACTATGAGACAGGAATTTTTCAGGAGTTTGCCAGAAGTTCAGAATGATGATGTTTACAGGTTTGATCATAAGAGGTGCCAAAGAGGAACGAACAATGTCAGACACACTGCAAACAAGGCATGCTGCAGCTCAGCAGGAGTAAGAAGGGTAAGAAACCCTGACAAGATCAGGTGGGTATATCCACATTTTAATTTTCATCTGCCCCCTGAGAGCCCGCACTGGCCACCTGAGAGCCTGAATATTCTCATAAGAGCCTGCACAGCCCCCCTGAAACCCTGGAGACATCACCCCGTTAAGAGTTGAATAGTATGTAGCTTCATATTATTCGGCATTGCTGTATAAAGTATTGCTGGGATTTGTAGCCCTGTATAGCTGATGGTATTATTCTGCATTGCTGTATAATGTATTGCCGGGATTTGTAGTCCTCTATAGCCGGTGCCATTCTGCATTGCTTTATAATGTAGTGCTGGGATTTGTAGTCATCTGTAGTTTGTGGTATTCTGCATTGCTCTGTAATGCATTACTGGGATTTGTAGTCCTCTATAGTTGGTGGTATTATTCTGCATTGCTCTATAATTTATTGCTGAGATTTGTAGTCCTCTACATCTGATGATATTCTGCATTCATGTGTAATGTATTACTGAGATTTGTAGTCCTCTATAGTTGGCGATATTCTGCATTGCTGTATAATGTATTGCTAAGATTTGTAGTCCCACTACAGCTTGGAGTCAGTGGCAGATCTACCAGGGTCACAGCTGCAAGTGCCATGGCACTCCATCACTGACTCCAAGCTGTAGAGAAACTACAAATCACAGCTCGGAAGGAGGAAGAGGGCCCCGGTGACCGTCACCATTTCCATAAAAAGTCCCACCAAAATCCTCAACACTATTTTAGTTCGACCTTTATTGTTTACCACTTGTTTGCCTGCTGTTGTTTTATTTAATAAGAATACGTATATTGTGCTTACAAGTTTAATAACTTTGAAAAAAGTTTTACTTTTATAATACTTTTTATTCTGTTTCTTTGGGGTTTAACAAAATGGGAGACTTTAAATGGTGCAGGTATTGGAGAAATGGGTGTGGCCACTGTGGGTTGTGATTACTGAGGGGTGTGGTCACTGAGGGGCACTGTAAGCTTTCTCGCACAGGGTGCCTAAAGGGCTGCATATGAAAACCACAAAACGTGTTTTTCGCTAATGTTGCTTTTTTATTTTACAATCCTGAATTGATATTCTGCAATATGGTAAAACAAAAGCTGTAAAAAGCATTTAAATAAGTGCCCCATATATGCCCAGAGGTCAAATGTTTCAGCGCTGCAGATGGTAGGACACTAAGCCGTCAGCATTGTTCTTACACATTTTTCTATGGAAGTGCCTAAATGCACCGAAACACTGTAAAAGACAACTAAGTGAATTTGTAATTACAGTAATTTTTTATTTAACTTTGGACTATTGCAAAACTCCAATTTCTGGGAAGCTATTTTTGTGGGCACTTTTTCGACCACACAATCTTTAAGGGATTTTTTTTCCTTTTCCACTTCCTACTTGATATGCGTAAGTTTTGCAACACATGGGACTGTTATAGGGCTTCTAGTGAATTAATCACATTTTGCCTTTCAAATGGCATTTTCTTTGTGGTGAATTTTCTGACTCCATGCTGCATTTTAATGATACAAGACTAAGACACCAGAATAAACCACAAAGGAAACAACTGAGCAAAGTGTACTTCACTGAGTATTCAATGAAGGGTATATTGTAAAACTGGCACTTTTCTAGCTCACCACAATTTTTACATTAAACAATTTAAAACATTTTTACACTACCACACCAAATAATTGCATTTAAAAAAAAATGTGTTTATTCTTGAGTAACAGCAAATGCTTTTGAAGCAGCTAGCATGACTGGTAAATCAAGAGGAGGGTTGCTCTTATCGAGTCTTTAGCTATAGACATGCATAGAAAGGTCCAAGCAATGTTCCCTGCACCATATGACCATATGAGTGACACATCAACGAGAAGACTGCTCCATTATTATTAGCCTGAGCACCAGGAGGTGCTGCTATATCTGCTTGGAGTTTTCGATTGCTAGAGCTATTGATGTTATGTATGCAGCTCGATGCTGGATTGAGTCTTTGTATATGAAGGTGATATATATATATATATATTCATATATTGATCCCTGGATTGTGGACCAAGTATCTTTCTGTGTCTTCTATTAAGGAAATACAGATATATCATGTGTGATTGCTGTAGGCTATGTATATATAATGTACAAGAAACACACCTAGTAGAGTTGTCTGCATGCTAATGATGGTCAACCCAAGATTGATAATTATATTATCAAATTGATGTGCACAAAAATGATGCAACCTGACATCCATTGTAAAATGTTTATGAGCAATTGGACCATTTGAATGGATTTGCTGCAGAGGATAGCTTCCTTCTATATTGGATTTGCTGGAGCAAAGAACTATATTTAATGACCACATAAGGACTAAAGTTACCCTATTGTAGACTCTAGATTTTAGATGGCTATATATTAGTGTATATGATAAACACACCCTCTTAAATAATCTAAATCACACTGTTAGATGTTTTATGCAAAATAAAGTTAAAAAAATAAATATTAACAACTTTAACAATATTACCATAAAAGTCCCTGCCCCCACATATAAAATATTACCCTCTCCCCCCGGTTCCCTGCCCCCTCACACATAAAATAAGAAGCCCCCCTGTTCCCTGCCCCCCTCACATAAAATAAGAAGCCCCCTCACCTGCTTGTCTTTCTGCAGGGAGGAGACTGGTGATCTGGTGCGATTAGTAAGGTCTGCAGACATTACTAATCACTCCGTTTTCGACCCGGAGCTCAGTGAAGAGCTCCGGCCGAAAAGGAAGGGAGACAGACCAGCAGGAGCAGCTGCTCCCACGAGTCAGGTACTGACTCAAGCCTGACTGAATTTCCACTCGCCTGCACTGCATTTCCACTTGCCAAATGCGAGCAGGCGAGTGGAAATTTTGAGCCCTGTTATAGAGTGTTCAACCAGGGGTATTTTATTAAATAAAAGCATTTCCATTCATTTGCAAATATTGTGAGACTATAAAATGCATAGAATATTTTTTCATTCGTTATCAATGCAGCCATATTTCTTTGTGTGTACAAAAAAGCTACTTAAGAAAAGCACCATATTTTTCGTATTAAATAGGTGGCTCCCTTTAAATAATTCAAAATCTAATGGAAGGGTCTGAAAAGTCCATATTGAAGAGACTACAAATATATGTATATTTTTTTTTAAACTCTTGAAAAAAAGAAACCAAACTAAAACCCATCTCCTTGCAAAACATAAGGGTCAACATGAGGCCAAAATGAGGAAATATGAGATTCTTACCAATCTTGACTGGTACAGAAGGAATTTGTGCTTTCCATCTGTTTGTACACAATGCAATGCAATGATCTAAAAATGGACCCATTCATTCCCTCACTGTTTTTAAACTTTATTCCATACCTTGCCTTCTCAGATGGTATAAATTATATGAAGTGTAATAATCCTTTGCATCTACCTGGGATTCACCAATTGGTTTTGATAAGGCCTAATTTTGCACAAATGATCACAGTTTGGTATATTTGCAAGAACTTTCCAAATGTTGTAGCATTTATAGGTATCTACATGCCACTAAAACCCATAACATCAACATTTTTTTCAGGGCAAGTCTAATGGTGCCACACACCTTACAACCATCGCAAGACTTTTGTCTTGCGATGGTTGTAAGGTCAATAAAAAAAGGTACAATCTGCCCATCTTGGACAGTCAGATCGTACTTGCGACAATCGCAAGTCCGCCCCGCTGAGGGGCGGGCTTCCAATGACCGCAATGCTGAATGGGCAGTGCGGGCTTGCACACTCCGGCCCGTGCGGCAATTATCTTACGATCATGCCACAAACCAGCCGAAAATCGTACGATTCTCGGCTGGTTTTCAAACATGTTCGTAAGACAAAAGTTGTGCAACCGTACAGTAGAAACGGTTGCACACCTTCCACACACCTTGCGATTATTGTACGATCGCGGGATTTCCCGCGATTATCGTACAATCATCGTAAGGTGTGTGGGCACCTTAAGAACAAATGGGACGCTGGAATTACTTGGCTCACCTGTTGCAATCAATTTTTTTTTTATTAACCCCTTGAATTTGTTCCTCTTTAGTTTCACCATATGTCTCTGCAGTAGTATTGGGAATCTAATCCTGATTTTGTGCATGACTGTAGTGCTAGGCAAAACTTCTCTCTTCACTCTGTTCAATTAAGCTTTGAAAATGAAAGGTGGATGCTGATTGGTTGCCACGCACAGCTGCTCCAGATTTTGTCTGCTTCAGCAAAAATATGGATGGAGGCAATTCGGAACCTCAAGCCTGGCAAAAGTCCCGGTCCAGACGGCTACACGGGCTCCTTTTACAAACACTTCTGTGATTCCCTGACACCTATAGTTGAACAGACCTTTAACTCTATCTCTAACAACTGCAAATTCACACCTCAAACCCAAGAAGCACACATCACAGTCATATTAAAAGAGAAGATAAAGACTACATTATGCTCCAGCTACAGACCAATCTCCTTGATTAACATAGACCTAAAACTTTTCGCCAAACTCCTTGCTAATAGATTAGGACAATACATCCCACACCTTATACACCGAGATCAAGTAGGCTTCATCCCCTTCCGCGAAGCTAGAGATAATACCCTGAAAACCATGACCATACTTCAATACGCCAGATCCCACAAAATTCCCCTATGCCTACTTTCGGTCGATGCTGAGAAGGCATTTGACCGCCTCAATTGGGACTTCCTTTTCCTCACTCTTGAACAAATTGGCCTTTCACCTTCCTTCATTTCTCACATCAAAGCCCTCTATCACTGTCCCACAGCTAAGGTACGCGTCAATGGTCTGCTCTCTGATCCCATACACATTCACAACGGTACGCGACAAGGATGCCCCCTTTCACCATTCTTATACGTCCTTGCAATGGAACACCTAGCAGAGGCCATTAGACTGAACCCCTCAATTCAAGGTATCCCGATAGCAAATACCCAACACAAAATGAGCCTATATGCTGATGACTTATTACTATACATCAAGAACCCAAGAATTGCCTTCCCATCCCTTCTAGCAGAATTTCGCAAATTTGGCAGAGCCAGTCACTTTAAAGTCAACCTCCACAAGACAGAAGCCCTCAACATATCCATACCCCCATTTGAAGCCTCATCCCTCCAAAGCCAATTTCCATTCCCCTGGCAATCCCAACATATCAAATACTTGGGGATCTTCATCCCTCCCGACCTTGAGGACCTTTATAGACTTAATTACTTACTGTTATTACACAAAACTATTAATAAACTCCGTTACTGGAGTTCTCTCAAACACACGTGGTCAGGACGAATGTCCCTTTTTAAAATGGATATTCTACCCCGCTTTCTATATCTATTCCAAACAGTCCCCATTTCGATCCCAGTCCCCTTCTTTAAACAACTAAAATCCTCCCTCCTTAAATATATCTGGGCACATAAACCAGCCAGATTGAGATACTCCATTCTTATCCGCCGTAAGGAGGCCGGCGGCATGGGTCTACCTGATCTGAAAACTTACCATAAAGCTAACTTGCTAACTCACATTCTCGATCGAACATTTCACATGGAACATAAACTATGGGTAACCATAGAGTCTCACATATCTCCACTGCTACCATGCTCCTTACCTTGGGTTCTGCCCTCTCTTAGACCAAAAAAGA
>NW_017308107.1:57024-57858 GCF_000935625.1 Nanorana parkeri | reverse complement strand
CGCCCCCCCCCCCCCCCCCCCCCCCTCCCGACCTTGAGGACCTTTATAGACTTAATTACTTACCGTTACCACACAAAACTATTAATAAACTCCGATACTAGTGCTCTCAAAAACACACGTGGTCAGGACGAATGTCCCTTTTCAAAATGGATATGCTCCCCCACTTTCTATACCTATTCCAAGCAGTCCCCATTTCAAACCCAGCCCCCTTCTTTAAACAACTAAAATCCTCCCTTCTTAAACCAGCCACATTGAGGTACTCCATTCTTACCCGCCGAAAGGAGGCCGGCAGCATGGGACTATCTAATCTGAAAACTTAGCATAAAGCTGCCTTGCTGACTCACATTCTCGATCGAACATTTCACATGGCACATAAACTATGTGTAACCATAGAGTCTCACATATCTCTACTTCTACCATGCTCCTTACCTTGGGTTCTACCCTTTCTTAGACCAAAAAAGACTCTTTTACCATTCTGCTTACCCCCCCTACTGAAGATCTGGGATGCCCTCCTCAAAGATTGCTGTCTATCACAACATATGGGTCCCATGACTCCAATGCTAGATAATCCTTCCTTCCCTCCAGGAAGAACTTTGTCTTCCTTTCTCTCATGGGCACGTTCAAAACCATCTCCCATCTATTCAGCCCTTTCCTCCACTGGGATTAAACCCATGACTGACTTACTCCCTACGGGAGGTGCGCCTCCAGGCCGATGGCTCCAATACCTTCAGGTTTGTAGTTTTTATTGATCATTATCCTCTCAAACAAATCTTCATAGATCACTCACCTCCTTTGAAGCCATCTGCTTGTCACCCACCCCCCCCCCCCCCCCCC
>NW_017308107.1:50982-56835 GCF_000935625.1 Nanorana parkeri | reverse complement strand
TTCCCCCCCCCCCCCCCCCCCCTACCCATACCATCTCCCTGCTATACTGCCTACTAATATCTATACAATCTTCCTCACGTCCATATTTTGTGTAAGCCTGGGAACGTGATCTCGCTCAGGACCTCACCGAAGAAGAGGTCAGATCCGGGTTTCTCTTCACACATAAAATCTCTCTCGCCAGCTCGGTTCAGGAAATGAGCTACAAATTACTGACGAGGTGGTACCGCTCACCTAGTCTCCTTCAACAAATTTTTCCCGGCTCCTCCTCACTATGCTGGAGATGCTCCTCACACACCGGTTCTTTATATCACATCTGGTGGTCCTGTCCACTGATCACGCCTTTTTCATATCTATCATCAAGTGACTGGTTCTGTCCTCAGCCCCTCTCCCAAAATCGCTCTCCTATCCATTTCACATTTCAAGAAAAATCTTCTCCGTTTTTTTGTCTCTTCAGCTCGCTCTTTTATTCCTAGACACTGGAACTCAGCCAGAGTTCCCACCACCAGGGAATGGATTGCAGAACTATGTTGCATTATGCACATGGAAATGCTGACGGCTCACATACATGACAGAAACTCACAATGTAATACCACATGGGCACCCTGGCTCCTGTATATGGACTCGGATGACTTCAGATCGCTTTAACTCTCCTACATAGTGTGTCGATATTTTAACTTGTCCTAGCTAATGACATTGTCGCCCACCTCAACAGAAAACCATCTAATTATGCCTCCCCATACACCTTCTTTTCCGCTTTTCTCTTTCTTTCACTCCATTTCTCCTCCTTTCTATCCATCCCTCCATTCAATCTTTTCTCTTCCCTCACCCTCCCCTGCCACTTCTCCCCTCTGTCAAACGTGATCCTGTTCACGCATATACTTGTATGTTTTGTATGTCTTGACCTTGAGATAGAATCCTCAATAAAACTTTATTATTTAAAAAAATATATATATATGTATAAACATTATTAATGTATGCAAATTATTCATAGAGGTATTGTCAGGTTAACTGATGGATACTGATACAGCTATATTTGGCCAGGACATCTGGGCATCAAAGAGCCATGGTTCTTGAAAGGGTTAAAGAGTGAAACAAATCAGCCCAAACACTGTCTTATGTAAAAAAAAAAGACTGTAAACTCCCCATTATCCGCCATTCAAGCAAGCGCAAGGTTGCTTGGTGCACACTAAAAATTTAATTAGCAACTAAATGTATTTAGTTGCTAACAACATTCTTTGTTTACATTTTGCTGCCGGCCAGCGGCTAGATTCCGCGTTGGGCAGCAGATTGTAAACAATGGGAAGCTTGCTATTGGCTATTTCAAATTGCAATAGCCAATAGCAGGTGGGCTATTGTGCCCGCCCACTGAGCAGAGGAGTGGACCTGAGAAATAACTTTCTCTCTCAGGTCCGCTCCTCTGCTCAGGAGGTGGGGTTTCAATTAACCAGCCTGCTATTGGCTATTGCAATTTAAAATAGCCAATAGCAAGTGGAGAGATAATTTTCTCTCTGCAGGCTACTACTCTGCTTGGTGGGCGGGGCTTCAATAGCAGGCTGGCTATTGTTCCTGCCCACTGAGCAGAGGAGCGGACCTGAGAGACTTTTCTCAGATCCACTGCTCTGCTCAGTGGGCGGGGCTTCAATAGCCAGCCTGCGATTTGCGAATCTGCAGAAACTAGCCAGCAGGTGAATGGGGCTGTAGAGAGATGCGGGGCGGCACAGGGATGGTTGCTTAAGAGTTACTATTAACTCTCAAGCAACCAGAAACGACAGTTATCTGGCACCTCCCGATTCCTTTCGGTGCCGGATAACTGGGAGTTTACTGTATATGAAGGCCCACTTGTCTATGCTTTCATAATCTTTATGAATCTTTAAAGTGCACCTGAACTCAAAAAAAATGTTATAGGGAACATCTACAAATTTTAATTGTGTCTAAGCAGTATCCCCAAAAAATTAACCATTTCACTGGAATTTCTCCTGAAAAATAGTACAGCACTCGCTTTGCCTACAGCCTCATAGTTGTATATCTCCAGTGTCAGATCTAAGGCACTGCTGCCATCTTACAAGATTTAGTGATGTCACTTCTGTGCTACTCACTATTCCTCATGCTGGAGAGGAAGCTGTACATGAGGACCGGCAGAGAAGTATCTTCCTGCTTCCGTGAAAACAAAAATCAGAGAGCACTGCAAAATCACATAATTTTGCAAGTAAAACGTATTTAATGAAAAAATTAAGTAATATTGCACTCACAAATAGTTGCTATGATAGAGGCAATAAAAAGCCATCGGATCACACAGTCAAAACAGTGAAACTAAATTCAGCCAATGCACCCCACTGACGGTTATTAATTCTATGCAGCGAAGAAGATGCACAGTGGCTACAATGTTGCAAATGGGCTTAAATAGATGGCACCAAAAAAAGCATGCTGATTATAAATGTCAGATATCCAATCCAATCCAATCAAAGCTGGTTCTTTGAAACCCTAACCAGAAGATATAAAACAGAATGTTTCAAATAACAATATAGCTTGAAAAGTATAGGAGTATAATAGTATAACATGCATAGCTTTAAACAGAGGCTCATCCTGTGTGTGGTAAATTGAATGTTTTCGAACGGTGCTCCAGGAGTCTAGGAGGGGCAGACGACTTTCATCCACCCATAGTTTGTAGTACCATGGCTGCAGATTTTTCGCAAAAGCCGTAGGCTAAACTTTGCACATTGCTCTGCTCTACAGTGGCTGAACTGGGCAGCAGTAATACCTACATATGTAAGTACCTCAAAACTGTGTAATAATAAAGCAGGATCTGTGGTTGCTGTGTGTTAAGGCATGCTGCATATAACATTTGCTCATTGCACTGCCTTATTGAATATGCACCCATAGTGTCGATAGGACTAGCCTCAGACAACAAAAGAGCTTTAATCATTGATGACGGACTAAAAGCAGGTCCAGATTTTGTGTCCAGCATACTAGGCTCGTGCCTATAGGCAGGAGTCTCTGGGGAGCTGTCCTCAATCCCCACAACTTGAAACTGGCATCAAAAGATCTCTGTTCATTCACCTTCTTACATTTACTGACAGCTGACTTATTTTCAGCAGCAGGACACAGAACTGTATACATCATAAGTTGTCAGTTGTTTTGTCCACCAGTCGGCTGAAAACTAGGGATATCCAATTATAATCTGTGAATTCATAAAGCTATTGAATTTGGTTATATATGCTGCTCTGTGCATTGATTGAGAAGAACAATAAAAATGAATTGGTTGCAAGTAGGTAAGAGTTAATTTGCCATAGTTGATAAAGAGCAAACGCTATTTCTATGGCTAACATCCAATGGGTGATATATTTCTTTTCGTCTCAGTAGTTCTTGGCACAGGAATTTTGGCACCCTAAATATGTTTAATTTATAAAGTAATTCTACATTTTCCTGATCTTTTTTTATTTTTAATTCTTTATTTTTATTTTGAAGTGTTTGGAATAAAAAAACAAATAGGTCCAGGGGACCAGTAGCATTTATAGCAAACTTGAAATCAACAATGACATACAGAGAGACATCTGGCAAGTACCTGTGCAGGCTATTGCGTTAAAGGTACTGAAAAACTCAGAGGGCAGGCTCAGGGTAGAATAGACTACGAGTATGCTGATTCGGGCATAGTGGGTGTATCCCACACTTCGGGTAAGGTGGTATGACCTGTAATTATACCGATACTCACATAGAAGTTGGGAGACAAATGGAACGGCAGGAGACAAGACACAATAGGGTTGGAGGAAGTAGTCAGGTAAAGCAGAAGCAGAGGTATCTACGCATTCCGGACTCAGCAGAGGACTCCAACTTCAGACGGGATTTATTCGCTCACCCACCATCATTGATCTGAATGCAGGTGATTCCCGGAACTCATGCCAGTAGAACCATGTTTTCTTGAACCTGCTCTCCGTGTGGTGGGCTGCAGCGGCCAGCTCCTCTAGAACTCGCAGCTCCTCAACTTTCCGGAGCCACAGTTGGACTGGTGGAGGGTCTGTACGCTTCCAGAACAAAGGGATGCAAGCTCTGGCCGCATTCACTAACTGAATCAGTAAGGAATTGCGGTATTTTGTTTTGGAGAGTGAGGACAGATGTAGGAGCGCCGCAGTCGGGGCATCTCTCAGGGACACGCCAGTTAGTTGTTTAATGATAACGGAAAGGGGATCCCAGACCTCTTGCACTCAAGTGCAGGTCCAGAAGATATGAAGCATCGTGCCAGGTTCCTGACCACATCTCCAACAGAGCGGTGATAGCGGAAACATCTTATGTAAAGTGGTTGGCACATAGGACCATCTGGTAAGTATTTTGTAGCCCGTTTCTTGAATAGAGCTGTTAATTGATGCTTTATGTGCAAAGTGGAGGATATAGTCTGCCTGTGCAGGAGAGAACGTGGTGTTCAGGTCTCTCTCCCATTTGGAAATGAACTCCGGGGTAGATGGGTCAGAGTCAAGTAGCAGGATGGCATTGTCCCCAGATAACCTGTGGTCCACGAGTTCCCCCTTCAAGAATAAGGCCTCGATAACTGACATACCACTGCGGGGAGGGGGGGGGGGCGGAATTTTCCTGATCTTTAACCTGTTCCTCCCTTTTGAGCTTACACTAAAAGTGAACTTGTGGGCTCATATTACCTTCTAAGCAAGCATACAGCAAGCACCTCCATGCTCCTGCTTGATACCTGAGTCTATTTTAAGCACAACAAGGTACTCCCAAAATTGTAGACACAGTGGTAACCAAATGCAGTGGGTGGCCTTACTGATCAACAGGAATACACTGGTGTGGAAGGAGGTATGCCAGAGCTAAACTACAGAAAGTGAAGTTGAGATTTTTATAAGAGAGACCCTGGATTTTGGGGTAAAGCCAAGGATTGCAGCAGACACCTGGAGGAGCCTGTTCTGTGTACTTAGGCCACCCTAAAAAGAACTTATAGTGACACTAAACTCAGGAATAAAATCTTAAAAGTATACATTGTGTTAACAAAAATGTAGCTTATTTGTGTATTACTCGGCTCTAGATCCTCAAATCATCTCTGAAGTGGACACTGTCCTTCCTTCTGGAGGGTGGCCTACAGTGTGATTTCCCATGGTCCCTGTGTGTGTTGTAAAGTAGCCACCCACTGTTCCAAGCTTGCTCCCGTAATGGACTACAATCTCATGCTTAGTTTGATCATTTGTATTGAGATTGTAGTCTATCATGGGAGCGAACTTGGAGCAGTGGCTACTTTACAACACAAGTAGGGACCATAGGGAACAAAACTAGCCACACTCCAGAGGGAAGGTCAGTGTCAGCACAAATTCACAGATAATTTGAGGATCTACAGCTGAGCGATAAACAAATAAGTTACATTTTTGTTAATAGTTAAGGTACTTAACACCTAACGAAATCTTTTTCTCTGACTAAATGTCTGTACAGCCTATTAAGAACAAAGTAGACAGGAAGGTAGCATAGGTCACTCCTCTTATTCATTCAGCTGTGTGTGTAAATTGCACTTTCATTGTATCTGGTAAACATGTGAAAATGAGTCTGGAGCTGGCTAGGATTATAAATAAGTATAAAAACATAAAAAAGTGTTCATTTGCAGTATTTCATCATGTCAATTTATTGACAGTAATGACAATTTACACATTTTTATAGTTATAAACAAACTAAAAATATATACAAAAACACTGTACATTCCATTTAAAGCCCAATTTCCTCCTTTGCGCAGGCATTTAAAAAGAAAACAAATGTATATGAAGCAGGCATATGCAGTTGCAGTGGCGTAACCAGAGTTATGGGCGCCCGGGGCAGAAATCCCCCCCCCCATATTATATAAACATCCACTGGAACTGTACCCCC
>NW_017308107.1:45559-50897 GCF_000935625.1 Nanorana parkeri | reverse complement strand
CGTAACAACCTGCCAGCTGTTGCATCGCGACGCGCTGGTTTATACGCGCGAGCCGATTGGCTGAAGTTGAAATTGTTCATCTCGGCACGCTCAGCTGCGCGAGCTCTCGCAAGACACAGAACTGTCACAGGAGGCTGAGCGCTCCTGCCGGACTGTGATAGGCAGCTGAACCATGTGGGAGGAGAGACACCGGCCGATCGCGGCGGTCTCCTCCCGCAGTGCTCGGCCGGCTGTCACTTTCTCTCCTCCCTGCTGGGACAAAGAGCAGCGCCCAGCGGGGAAGAAAGAAATCACGGCTGCGCAGACAAAACGGCAGGACAAAACGGCAGGAAAATTGCACTTTCGGCATTTAGCCAAAAGTGCCATTTTCGCCCGGCGCCCCCCCCCCCGTTTGTTACGCCACTGTGCAGTTGCAGTAGATGAACACAGAAACTTAAATTTTTTGTTAGCTTTCCACTTCATATTCTTATGGAAATGGCCGCGCCTGTGCTGTGCAAGCAATGTGTGTATATCTTTCACACCCCCAGGGCCAGATTTACTCTCTTTGCTGTCCCAAGGCCTCAATGGGTCCCCCTCCCTGCCCAATCCCCTCCCAATGGAGATGGGCAACCAGATGGCGGGGGCAGCAGGGTTAGTTTT
Organism: Nanorana parkeri; assembly: GCF_000935625.1. Lineage (NCBI taxonomy): Eukaryota > Metazoa > Chordata > Amphibia > Anura > Dicroglossidae > Nanorana > Nanorana parkeri. Next base: position 50,258 of record NW_017308107.1, on the reverse strand, counting down.
AGTTAATTCATTTTTTTCTTTATTTGTTTTTACTTTTTTATTACATTTTTAATTTTTTTAATTTTTTTTTTTTTACTTTTGTATCATTTTTATTTTTTATAATGTTTTTTTCACTTACCTTTATTGGTATCACACATGAGCTTACAAGCCCCTGTGTGATAGTATTGGGAGGTGATACGTTCTCTCTATTGAATCTGTCACCTCCAATACAGGCGTTTGAGCACAGTACTGTGTTGGAACTCCTGTGACAGCTGAGATGGGAAGGCTGCGAGAGCAGTGTTCACATGGAGCAGAACGGAGAACGGTCTCTATCTGCTCCCCACTCTCCCACTTGAAGAGAGGATCTCCATCAGCGGGGAGAGAGGTGGCTGGTGGGGGGGCGGCAGGACACACACACACACCTGCAGGCTGCATCCAAGTGATTTCAACGACATCGCTGTGATCACTTGTATAAAACAAGTGGCGACTTCCCCGCTCTACATTTAGCCCTGCTTGCCCAAAGCAGGGCTAAATGTAGAAAAAAACTACCGCCTGGCGCCCCGAACTGCATGTCCCGTGCATCAGGAGATAGGAATTCCACACCGCCCCTCTACTTCCTTATGGTTTCATTTTTATCAAAAATTTGAGACAGTGGTACCTGCCATTGTTCCTAATCAGAAGGTTCCCCAATGGAGTTTGTTTTAATTGTTGGCAGTTTCCCTAATAGGGAAATAAAAGTGTCCACAACTGTAAACCCAAGATAAAAATGTAACATATTGAAGCTTAGCAGTTCTAGCAGTCACCCGTGTTCGGACCGGAGAGTAGGCAGTGAGCAAAGGAAATTACAAGCTCATTGTATTTCTGACAAAATGAAAAAGTATGATTTCACACAGATATTACAAAACAGATTGAAGTTTATATTTAACAGACCAAAAGGGAGCAAATAAGGGAAGTTTATTATTAGGGTTAACATATACTTAGGGGTCTATTTATAAATGTTTTCACACAAGAATCACATATTTTTCAAATTGATTCAATTGGAAACGTGTGAATGATAGGTGAAATTCATGTGAATCTTGTGTAAAAACATTTATAAATAGACCCCTTTAAGTACCCTTGATAATTAGCTGTTTAGAACACATCAATATTCTATACTGTCTAGCTCAATTATGTGTAGTGAAATCCTAGTTGTGCTGTAAAAACATGGCTGCTTAGTCCATACTTTTAGCATCCCCAGTGTCTCCATCAAAGGATCTTTGCTGATGGGTCTAGATGGAGTTGAGGCTCAAAGCAGATGGATCTAGATGGAGCTGTGGATCACAGCGGATAGATCTAGATGGAGCTGAGGATCACAGCGGATAGATCTAGATGGAGCTGAGGATCACAGCGGATAGATCTAGATGGAGCTGAGGATCACAGCGGATAGATCTAGATGGAGCTGAGGATCACAGCAAATGGATCTAGATGGAGGAGAGGATCATAGCTAATGGATCTAGATGGAGCTGAGGATCATAACTGATGGATCTAGATGGGACTGAGGATCATAGCTGATGGAGCTAGATGGGACTGAGGTTCATAGATGATGGATCTAGATTGAGCTGAGGACCATAGGAATTAAAGAAAATATTGAAGCGCTTGGATCAACATAACAGCCAGGCAACTAGCATTTTCATAAGGAGAGTTCATAAATGGCAGCCTAATTATTTCCTCAGTACAAGTTTCCTTTAAGGCCAACTCTGGGCTCAGGTAAAACAAATGACAAATGCACTCATCAATTCATTACCAGCTTTGCAGCAAGGTGCACATGGAAGGGGGGGGGCTGAGCCCAACTCTGGGCTCAGCCCCCCCAACTGGAGCACCCCCAACCCAGAAAAAAATCTTTACCTATACTCTTTTCCAGGTCTACCTGGCCCTGTGACATCACAGGTCTTCTTCATTCTCTTCTTTGTCCAGAGATCCTAAATGCTGCAGAGAGTGGTTTTCCTGTGACTGTGCAGAGGGCGGAGTCGGAAAGGAAGAGGATTGAATGGTACTGAATGATATTAAACCCAGAGTTCAAGTAGCGCTGGATGGGACAGCACCGGAGATCAGCTGAGTATACCAGCTGGGGCTTTTTTAAACGATTCTGGGGACTGATTTAATCTTTTTTAAGGATCAGTTAAAACTATAGCATTTCACTAAATTCATGGTATTGCTCGTTTAGCACACTCAGTCGCACAGCACACCTAGGGTTTGGTACTGTGTGCTAGGTGTGCTGCATTGCCATTCTGATGAATGGCACCTCAATGCATTTCCCAGCACAATGTGCAGTGCTGCACTACTCTGCGTTGAGATAAAAAAAAGTAGTACTTGCACTACTTTCTTTTTCACTGCAATAGAACGCACTGTGCTGTGTCACCGTGCATTGCACTAAGCTGCAACACAAGGCCACCAGGGGTGCATTGGAGTGCCTTTCAAATCAATGGTAGCGCACAGTATGGTGATGGCATGAAATGCACAGTACCGTGCCCTTACTCCACACTGTTATTAGAATATGAATGAAGTAACAAATACATATGATTAGCATATTGGAATTAGAACTCCTTGATATAACGAATAATCTGTTTCACCATTTCCTTTAAAAGTAGATATTATATATCGGAACTTATATTCTGTGACACAGAAAATATACAGGTCACCTTAAGATATACTGTTTTACCCAAATGCTAAATTATTACTTAAAATAAAACTTTAATCCACCCTCATTGCTGTGAATTCTTTATTTTACTGAATATTTTTCCGTTCATTAATATAATAGGGAGCACTTTTAAACATTGATGTGATTAAGGCCTTACACTGTGAGTTGAAGTTGAAAAATGGAAGAATCTGAGAAAGTGTAATGTCACAATATGGCATTAGCACACGCAGAAAAGGAGGAAGCTTGTAGCTACTGTTTTCTTGCTAAAGGCAATAGTTTAGTAGGGACCATTAAAGGCCTCTCAGGGGATCTCCATACCAGAATAATAGGATCTTTTTTGACAATTGCTGTGAGAGCAAAGCTTTGCTGCTGACAGCTTAAACTACAGTAAAAGTTAGACGAGTTGCTAGATCAAGCTAAAGAAGACATGTTATTATAACACTACTTTTGTTACTAAACACAAAACAAAATATCCGTTAAAAGCCATTTTATGGTAAAGCATTTATGGTAAAGCACTGCAAACAAACAAAAAAATTGTTGCAAATTGCAGAAGTCCATAAAAATCCATTCAGACCTTAGTTTACTGTAGCTGTAGGCAACCTCAGCACTCCAGCTGTGGTTAAACTACAAATCCCATCATGCCTATGGGAGTCATGCCTGTGGCTGCCAGAGCCTTGCAATGCCCAACGGGACTTGTAGTTTCAAAACAGCTGGAATGATGAGGTTACCTATTCCTGCTGTACCTGTACTAAAGATGAGGCCTGGTCCATCCCTTCCCACAAATCCCTATTGGTGCACAAGTTGATGTGCAGCCTCACTGCCCAATGAAGAGTTGCAGGAGGTTGGAGGTGGTGGGCCAGCCCTCAACTTTTTCTGACAAAGCCCATATTTTCTGGTCAGAATGCACCTCTTTTCAAGGCTCCTGGAATGCTAACAGCCCCAGTTTTCTTGCTACTCTTTCTTTGGGATGATATGAAACCATGAGAGTGGATTGGCTGCCAAACAGTGCTTGTTTAAGGCAGATCTTTAGCTTCCGAAACAAATGTATATTTTTGAAGCTCAGTTATATTTAAAAATGCATTTATTATGTGTGATTTCCAAGGCTTTTGGGTCTATTTATAAACTATTCATCGCACTTTCGAATACCTGTGGACGTTCGATCTGTGCACATATATGAAAGTTTTGTTGTTGTTTCTTCAAAAGGCAATATGTTTACATTTTTTTGTTGCACAACGTTTGCAAAATATGCCATCTAATCTATGAGAGCCTCCATCTTGGAGCATATATAGCAAAGGATGAATCGGGTGCAGGTTTGCCAGGAGGTAGCCCAATCCTTAAGGCTGCCTTCACACCTAGGTGTCAGCGTTTTTGTTTTTGCCTAGCGTAGTACGATCGTTTTTGTGCGTTTGTTTATGAAGACGCATGTCTTGATTGGCAGATCAAAACCATTGCGGTCAATGAGGAAACGTGCATAAAAATGCGCAAAACACGCACATACAAATATGGGTTGCGCATTTTTCAGGTTTTTCTATTGAAGTCTATGGGGCCAAACGCACGCAATAACGCCCCAAAGAAGCTCAGGAACTTTTTTTGAGCGACATGCGTTTTGCAGCTTGCGACAAAACGTCAAGGTGTGAACAGGGGCCATTGAAATTGATGGGAATTTAGGTGCTGAGCGTTTTGTCGCTCATAAATATGCGCAACAAAATGCCTAGGTGTGACTTTGACCTTAAGGCACAGGGACACACCAGATGCACAGCACATCACAATGGCAGCTGAAGCCCCCAGTGTGTCCCCACACTAAATCCAACAAGTGAAACAAACGTCAAACACACTCATCAATTCATAACCAACCAGCCTGGCAAACCTGCACCCAATTCCTGCTTTGCTATGTATGCTCCAAGATGGAGGCTCTCATAGATTAGAGCTAGGAACACACTACACAGTGGGGCCTAGACAAGGTGGTGTGGCTATCACATACATTTATTTTGCAAACGTTGTGCAACTAAAATCTCTGTTGTTAACCCTAATAGTTAGACAGTA
>NW_017308107.1:0-44376 GCF_000935625.1 Nanorana parkeri | reverse complement strand
TTTAACAGTCCCCATGCTTTCAGGTGCCTTTTGGAGTTGATTTCTAAATGCTTGACAGCATGTAATGCTGCGCTATAGCTGAATGCACACTTAGATGTTTAGCAGCATCTAGGTGCATTCAGTCTAGCTGCGTTTACAAATACAAACTATTTTCGTATCCACACACGGTTTAGTAAGAAAAAAAATCACTTTTGTAAAGCAATAACACTAAAAGAAAGTTTCATTTGTCCTAAAAATTGTTATCTTACATAATGAGCATTATTGCTGGATAAATAGACCTATAGCAGAATTGTAAAAATGTCTGTGATCCATAGGGGGGTATACTGGTGTGAGAGATGAAGCAATTAATAACAATGCAGTGCCCTGCTTGGGAACTTTAGACAGCAAACTAGACTTCTCCCCCACCACAGAACCTGCTCTGTTCCATGTATCTCCTGTGTTTCAGAAGTGCCAGCAACGGCTTTTGTGTGATTGATGGCGGCAGTGTTTGCAGGTTTCATTTACAAATCCATTAGCAAAAGTATGCCCTGTCGTTGAACGAGCTGAATACAAAAAGGTGCATCGGAGCAGTAAGGAAGGATGGTGGTTAGGTGTGGTGATGCAGGCACAGTGGTGACAACGGATAGGAGTACAGGCCCAGGAATGACAGCAGGAGGGGGGACTGCAGTGGTGGTTTGCATGGGCCCATATAGTTACCCTTTCATAGTAAACTAATTCACAGAGATGTGAACCAGCCACATAGTAAACACCTAATAGTATTGTGTTTGTACCTCTGTTTTTGAGACTTAGGCTTTGTCCTGATAAGTATAGGGGAGGGGGGAGTTGGGCATACACCTAGGACCTAGCAATAGAAGCTGCCTTCTTTTGCCTCCCCGCTACCAACAGGTACATAAATAGTCACAGATCATGGGCACCATGAGTGCCTTGTATAGCAGCCTTCCTGCTGTCTCCTGTGCCACCTGTCAAGTATTGTTTGTACCTTAAACCCTGTGGTCGCTTGCCTCTGCCTTATACCTTCCATCTATACCTTCTGGCTAAATATCATTATTATTATTTGTAGATGCCCTGCAGCCATGAGCCAGCCTTCTGAGCCCAAGGAATTGAAGCACATGGATTTCAGGTGGGAGTGAATGCTAACTGTACACTGTTAAGTACTAAAATAGTGCAGACGTATAAAGGTGCGTTCTCTGTTATGTGACCTTAGAGGAAGCAGCCCTGTGTCCAGAAGTTTAGACCCTTCTTCTAGCAAATGATTCTCTTCTCTGCACTGCAGTCACTATTCAAGGAACTCCCTCCACTATGATTCCTCCATTTTACAAAGACGCTTAAGATTGAGACATCATTGTCACTGCTCCCAGTTCCAGTCTCATCACCAAACTTCCTGGCATCCACAGAGGGGCGTTTGTTGGGCTTGTGAGATTGCAACGCTAGCAGAGAAGCTCATGTGCCAGTTGTGTCTTAAAGAGGTATTCCAGGATAAGGATTCAGTGTTTGTTGGAGGAAAAGGTTTTGGTGGAGGAAAGAGGGTCAATAGTCAGGACAATCCTTTCCTTTTGACTTCTCCCCGGTCTCTCCTATTATAGTGCAGTATGGAGTAGTGGAGGAGGATCCCCTTCAACAAGACAAGATTCCCGATTATTATCCAGATCATGAAAAAATCAAAGGCTTAATTGAAGAACAGAGGCAGATGTTAGAGAAGAAATCAAATCATGGGATTTGAGATATTTGATCATGGGACTGAGCAGATGGCACAGCACATCACCCTGACCATTGAAAATTCCATCTAGTTTAAAGACCCCATAGACAGGACAGGACAAGACTTAAAGAAAATATATTGCTCTGTGGGATTGCCCTGTAGGCTGGGGGTGGCCCTCTTGTCCATAGTAAGCCTTGAGAGTCTGGCAGAGAAAATGTTAAAAAGGCTGTAGAATTAAAAATGAATAAGGTCTCTGTACTGGGGTCTTTGGAAGATTTGCATGTAGAGTTAGACTTCGTAGCTAAAGCAGGTTGACATGGCACATCTGTTTTCTTGCCCTATGGGTTATGCAGTAACTGCAAAAAGAGTCTTATGCCTTAGGTACTGGTCAGCAGATGCTTTTCCCCATAGTTCTCCTAAGGGTAACGGGAGGACACAAACGGGTTCTCCCGTCACCCACAGCTCAGTATACCGCGAGCTACAGCTCGCGGTATACTGAGACGCCGCAGCCGGGACAGATCCCGACATTACTGTCTGGATCCACCCAGCTGCCTGAGTGACAGCTTGCTCTGCCTATCTAGAGGCAAAGCCAGCTGTACCCGGCCCCTCCCCATCCGTTCCACCAGTCAGCGCTGGAGGATCGGACAGGGGAGGGGGGGAATCCCTGCAGGAAGCTGTGAGTGACAGTCACAGCTCTCTGCAGCAACAGGATCAAGAAGTGAGCGAGCGACGGTATGTGTTCGCTCACTTCCCGATCTATTGAGACGACCTGTGACAGTTTAATTGTCACAGGTTGGCTAGAACTATGGGGCTGAGTGATTTTCATTCGCCTCATAGTTCTCCTTTAAATAGTGGTCTGGTGCCTGCATCATCACTCTGAGACAGGAATTTGCCAGCAGTATAGCCAGTAGTAGCAGGAAGATGATATAAACAGGTTTGGTCATAAGAGGGCGCCAAAGGGGAACCACAGTTTCAAACATGCTGACAAGCCATGCACAGCCGACTGGATTAGGAAGGGTAAGAAACCCTGACAGAGACAAATCAGATTTAATACCTCAGGAAAAGAAGTGCAATCCTTTGTTCAGCAGTCCTTTTGTTTGTACACCTTCAAAGCCTAGTGTTGTAATGCCAGATCTTATAAGGGGGGCAAAGAATATTTCAGACAGGAGTGGAGAGGAAATCAATTGTCTCTAATGCAAGGGGCTAACAAGAAGTCGGTACAAATGGCAGAGGCAGAAGAGAAGTCGTTATTTTGCTCGGCCAGGGGGCAGATTGTCCTGCTTTCACAGGATCTGGCCGAAAAATGTTTTGGACAACTGGATAGCGATAGTCAATACAGTCAGAAGAGGAAATTGTATAGAATTTTCCAGATCCTCTCTAGAGAATTTCTTAATAAAAAAACTCATGCACCAAACTGTTCAGAGATCACTACACTGAAGAGCAGTTTACCCAGATCCTGTGAAATATTGTGGAAAAAAGGGTTAATTCTCCATTGTACCTGGTAGTAAAATTGAACAGCAAGTTCAGACCAATCCTGGACTTGGAATAACTCAATCGCTATATCAGGGTCAAATATTTCAGTGTGGAGTCCCTAGAGCAGGGGTCTCAATTCACTCGGGGCCACTCGACAATTTGTTTTCTCCTATGGGGGCCGCTTGCCAAATTTCATACTTTAAAATAAAATGTAACTATATCTGGTTAGGTACTACGGACACTAATACACTCACAATAAGGCCCCATTCATAACTGTAAGTCTAGGTGCATTTAGGGATTGCTGCGTCAGGAACTTGCGTTTTTCTGAAGCAGGAAACACTAATCTGGTGTTTGCAAGTGACAGTTGTCACCCATTCAAGTTAATGATCAGGTGACAGCAGCTGCATGTAAACACCTGCATACCGCATGTAATGATATGTGATATTATTACATGCGGTTAGAAAACACTCTCCCTGGATGCACAATCGATGCGTCCAGGGGTAATGATTGATTCCTAACCGAATGTAATCATATAACATACCATTACATGCGGTGTGCAGGCGTTTAAATGGAGCAGCTGTCACCTGATCATTAACTTGAATGGGCGATAGCTGCCACTTGTAAATGCTAGATTAGTGATTCCTGCTTCATAAAAACGCAAGTTCCTGACACAGGAATCCCTAATTGCACGTAAAGATACAAGTGTGAATGGAGCCTAATACACTCCTCCCATACACATAAAAAACACTCCCCCTGCACATATAAAATAATACACTCCCCCCCATGCTGCAGACCTTACTAATCAATCCGCGTGTGGCAAAAACAGGTTTTTTTCCCAAAGCTGTTTTTGTGTTTTTCCTGAAAAAGTGACATAAAAAAGAGTGTGGAATATATTCTCTAACAATGATAAATAATATATCTTTGACATGGTATTCAAACTATATAACATGAAGACCTTAATTAAAGGTTTCTGAGACTTTATGTAAAGTCTTAAATTATTGCACATTCTCTTAGCTGAAGACAAGCAAATCCTGCAATACAATTTAAGTAACACACTTACTTCTCAATGCAGGTCTCAAATTCACAAATATGCATTTCTGCCACTAGGGGCACTGCAGAGGAAATGCTCCAGTTTAGTTAGTTTGTGGGCTCTATCTTGTACTACCTACAGTTGGGTGATTGTTGGTATGATAGTAGATGATAGTTTCTGTCCTCTCAGGCCTTAATTGACAGGTAAGAGGGTACATTTGTCTGATAAATTAGTTTATCTTTATAACCGTTAATGATTCCTAATAATGTTCTACACCATCACAGTATAATGTTTACCTATAATTTGGTCGGGAAATTGTTTTTTTCCTTCTCTCAGTAAAATGGTGAGACCAACATCTAGAGTTTGGAAACATTTTCACAGTGCAACTTCTGCTGAGAGCAAAGCTGCAATTTGCAAATATGTTCTTGCTTGTTTTGTTGCTTTTGAGGGAAAAGGGGTGGTTACCTGTTCTCATGTATAGTTGAAATGTTATTAACATATACAGTCCTTGTTATTCCATTTGTAATAAAACAAATACAATTTTAAAAGGCAAGTTTAGTTTATTTACTGAATAAGCTGTACTTTTTTTCCAAGCATAATACTTTTATATACAGGCAGTCCTGGGTTACATACAAGTTAGGGACTTTAGGTTTGTACTTAAGTTGAATTTGTATGTAAGTCGGAACAGGTAAATTTTTTAAGAGTAACTCCAGCCAAAAATGTTTTTTTAGTTTTGGATAGCATAGGGAAGGGTCACGTTTGTTTTGCTGTCTGTTCCCGTTGTTCAGAAGATTATAATATAATAAAACATTTTTTTAAATTTAAAATGACATACCAAAAAAAGTTTTTTTCTATTTTTAATTTTATAAACTTTATTTTTAAAAATGTGTTTGCATTTTTATTTATTTAACTTTTTTTTTTAAAAATTGTCTTTTTACTTTTATTTTTTTTAACTTGTTTTTTTATTTTAATGGTGGGAGCAATAGCCAGCCTGCTATTGGATATTTCAAATTGCAATAGCCAATAGCAGGCTGGCTATTGCATCTGCCCACTGCCTGCTGTCAATCAGCAGAGGAGGGGCCTGAAGGAGAAAGTTCTCTATCAGGTCCTCCGAAGCTGATAGGCAGTAGGCGGGTGCAATAGCCAGCTTGCTATTGGCTATTGCATTTTACAATGTCCAATAGCAGTCTAGGTATGGCTCCCAGCCTGCAGATGAAAAGGAGGCAGGGGGGCGGAGCAGAGGAGCCACGGCCGGACCAGAGGAGCGGAGGATCGTCCGGACCGGGGAAGCCGATGGACCGGCGAAAGAGGAGGCCGGGACAGCAGCGGAGGTACGGGGGACAGTGGAGGAATGCAGCGGTCTGTGTCCCCGCTGCCTCCGCCAACACAGGTGGGGAGAGCAGCGGGGATTTGAAGGGACACAGGCCGCTGCAGCCACAGTTCTCCTAGGTGTACCAGCAGCTGGCGGCTGCTGGTACATTTAGGTGAACTGTGGACCCAGTTCTTAAGTACAGATTGTCCGTAAGTCGGGGATTGCCTGTACACTGCATTTAATGTTCCTATTGTAACAAAATGACCTTCAAATAGCAAAAATACTCCACACTGAATTCTTTAAATTTTTCCAAAAATTTTAATTTTTCCCCAGAAAAAAACAATTTCTCAATTTCAGGAAATTTTACATTTCTAGTTTTGGGTAAGTTTACGAATATTTGTTAAGAATACCACAGAAACCCATATACAGATATTAATACAAAAGCAAAATACAAAGAATGCCATTCGGGTTTGGGAGCCTCAGCCTTAGTAATATATGTATATGGCCCCCAGACCCGAATGGCATTCGGGAGCTCACAAAAGGAATTCGGAAATTCAAATCCCTAATGCCATTCGGGTCTGGGAGCCATGTACATATATAACTACAGCTTAGGCTCCCAGACCCAAATGGCATTCGGGAGCTCCCAAATGCAATTTAGAAATTAGGATCCCGAATGCCATTCGCGGTCTAGGAGCCTCAGCTTTAGCATTATATGTATATACTGAACACAGCTTTTTGTTACGGCAACATGGGAGCCATATACCATATGGCTCCCATGTTACCTTAACGAAAATTCGCGTTCAAACCCATTAACCGATAGTTAGCCAGAAAAGTCACATGCTTGATTCAGTTTTGTTTTTGAACGAAATTCGGATGGGATCCGAAATTTGGAAACAGACATTCGGATGCATGGGGATTCGGAAATTCGTATGTGTCCGAATTATGATTCGGAACTAAACGAATCGCACATGTCTAATCCCAATCCTGGAGTATGGATCACACTTGCTACAAATGCTTACCTGTATGGTTGGGGAGAGCATTGCTTGTGTCATCAAGTCCAGAAGAGGTAGTTGTCACTAATCCAACCCCCAACTTTTCCCCACTCCCCGTTTTCAAAATAGTTTTAGTTGCAGGTAGCAATAGAGGCACAGATAGACTTTTCCAGCTTGTTGGAAGGCACACAAGGCAAAGTTGTAAAGTGCACATAACAGCAGTGGTGTATATAGCCAAGCAAAGCAGGATAAGATACCTTCCCCTCTTGAGCCTGGCCTCGGAAATGTTCCATTGGTCAGAGGGTCATGTGCTGGCAGTCAAGAATTTCCATGCGTTCAGAAAATAAGAAAGTAGATCCCCTGAGTTGCCGCTTTTGCACAGGAATGAATGGATGCTGGACTACAACCTACTGCACGATTTGTGTAAAGATTCCCTGCATTGGATCTGATGGCCTCTTAGTCCAACCACCAGCTATCACTGTTCTGCTCCCAGTTCAAGTGCCGTCTAGCTCTTGGACAGGATGCTCTGTTGTAGAATTGGGACTTTTCTCTAGTGTATGCATATTCACCTATGGGTCTCATCCAGTGGGTTCCTCAGAAGATCCAGAAGCAGCATGTGGAGGCTATAGCTATCCAGGGATCCCAACCTGAAATAAGTCATTTCAGGGAGGTGCCCTTCTCATTTCAGGGAGGTGGCCTCTGTCAAGCCCCCCCCATCTGCAGGGGGGTACAATAACAGGGAAGAGAGCACCCGCCTGAAATGATGGCAGATAGCAAAGAAGCCATGGCTTCCATTGCTATCTGCTGTTTTTCTTAGTATTCTGACAGCTGCTGTTGTTAGAATAAAATAAAAAAACAGCAAAGGAATTAATAGCTAGATTGCTATTGGCCATTTCAATTTGCAATAGCAACCTGGCTATTGCACCCGCCCTCTGCTGCTGTCAGTCAGCAGAGGAGGACCTGATGGAGAACTTTAGGTCCACCTCTGCTGACTGACAGCAGCAGTGGGCGGGTGCAATAGCTAGTCTGCTATTGCAAATTGAAATAGCCAATAGCAATCTTCCTATTCATTCCTATGCCGTTTTTTTTTTTTCTGACTGACGGCGGCCCTGATGCCAAGAAAACAGATAGCAGGGAAAGATTTACTCTGCTAGGTCGAGCATAATAAAACCTTTCCAGGAGAAAATGTTTTTCTCCCGGGTGTTGGGATGTCTGCAGAACACCAATGTTAAGGGAGAGCTACACTAACAAGAGAGAGAGAGAGGGAGACAGACATGGTGGAGGGAGAGAGAGACATGGGGAGAGAGCAGGGGAAACAGACATAGCAGAGAGAGAGAGGGAGATATAGCAGGGAGAGAGATATAGCAAGAGAGAGAGAGAGATGGGGAGATAAATAGGTAGGAAAGAGAGAGACATAGTAGAGAGAGAGAGAGAGAGAGTCAGACATAGCAAAGAGAGAGGGAGAGAGACAAACAGCAGAGAGGAGAGGGGTGAGAGAAATACAGCAGAGGAGAGAGAGGGGGGGGAGTGAGAGAGAGACATAGCAGAGAGAGAGAGTGTGACAGATCAGAAGAGACAGAGAGGAATTTGCTGATTACATGTTACAGATACAGCCCTCAGAGAGTTGGATTGATGTTCCTCTGGCGGGAATTTGGGGATTTCTAGGACTCTGGCCTAATATAGAGTGCATTAAAAGAAGTTTAAGGGCTTGTTCACACCGAAAGCGTGTGCGTTCCAGAGCGGTAGCGTTCGAATGCGTGGCAAAACTTTTTTTTTTGCCAGGTGTCCGATCATATTGCAGGCGGGGAGAGCGTGGAAGCGGTGCCATTGAATACAATGCACCGCCACGCCCCCAAAACGCAAGGGGAAGTTTCTCAGCGATCGCGGTGCATTCCGGCAGCTGCCGCTCTGGAACGCACACGCTTTCGGTGTGAGCAAGGCCTTAAGAACAGCACTGTGACTCCTGACAATGCACACACACATACATGGCCCCCGCACCTCTACATTACCACAATACATACATATCACATACAAAGGTGGAAATGGACTTTAAAAAAAAAAGATGCAGTGGAATAGTTCCTCCAGAGTATGCAAAATGTTCCTTGAGCAATGGAGGATTGATCTCCTGCCTGACAATAAATGTAACGGGCAACTACACTGCCCGGTAGTGTAAGGGGATCCTTCTCCCACTGACCACTGATATAAGGGACACCATTCCCACTGACCATTAATACATGTTTTTTTTTTGTTTAGCCCATGCCCACGTGCATCGAAAAAACACTTCCCCCTGTGAACAAGAAAAGTGAACCGTGAAATCACAGCACACAAAAATGTGCACAAGGGTGCTTGGTCCTTCAATAAAGAAGGGACCTCGATTCCCAACCCCCGGGGTGCAAGGCTCCTGACAGGGGTTGAGACTGTTGGTCCACCAATCCGAAGGCTGGTGGACCCCGATCCTTTGGAGACCTGCCAGAACAGGTCCCTCACAGTACTAGGTGGGGAGCTCTCCCTAAGAGAGACCCCCCAGGGTGGGAGGAGACAGAGAACCCTATATTAGCGCACAGAATCTCCTCCCCACATCGGGAAAAGGCCCCAAAGGAACCTGCACCCGCTGCATGTGGGTCAAAATTTTGAAAATAAAAAAGTGCCAAACGTGCAATAAATAAATAAAGAGTGCCAGTGCACCATGCTGACAGGCCCTAGGGGCCGGAGTGCAAAAATATTGCCCCGGACTAGCCATAAGGCCTGTCTCGGAGGCATTGGGCAGAAAATGCAATGTGGTGTGTGTCCATGTGCATCAGTGAGTCAAAGTGGGGTCCCACACCCATGTGACTTTCTGACCATTAATACAAGTTGCAGGGATCCCAACCTGAAAGAAGCAATTTCAGGGAGGTGTCCCTCTCATTTCATATACGGGCCGCGGCTCCCGATGTCAGAAAAGAAAAAAAAAACGATCGCAGGGAAAGGTTTATCTGCTCGATCGAGCAGATAAACCTTTCCGGGAGGAAGTGTTTCTCTCCCGGGCGGCCGGGAGCTGCTATCTAATAGCGGGAGACTCCCGGAGCATCCAGGAGAGTTGGGATGTCTGAAGTTGGCTCTTCTCCACAGACCACCAATGTTATTGGGGATCTACACTGACCAACAGTGTCAGGGGGTCACTTCTCCACAGACCACCAATGTTAAGGGAGAGCTACACTGAACATCAGTGTAAGGGCCACTTCTCCAGAGATTGTTTTACAAAAAAAAGACAAACAATAAAGAGATGAAAAATGCCTTTTTCCTGATTTGACTAGTATCAGCAATTAGCATTAAAAAAGTAGTTTTCTCCGCAGTGTCGTCTCATGGAAGCATCATGGACGAACCCGTTTCCATGCGGAGGTGGAACTACATTTCCCAGAGTAACCGCAGCTCACGTCACGATGCACACAGTGACTGGACACATTGAAGAACTTTATTGACAAGCAGAGTGGAATAACAAAAGCCGGAAGGCGTCAGAGCTCTTCGCCCGGCACCGGAAGTCGTATTTTTCTCAGGAAAGATGGCAGACGTGACTGTGCGCTTTGCTCCTGTTGGCGGGTTTGAGTTCGGCAATTGCAGACGGTGAGAGCTGGCGGGATGGTTGGCGAGGAGAGGAGGAGGATACGGTCTACCGGGAGGGAGCAGGGAAAATACACTCGGGAAGGATGGGGACAGTATACAGTGTCCCATGAGAAGGCAGAGGAGACTTGGAACTGGACACACTCGAGAATGACGGGGACAGTATACGATGTTAAAGGAGGGGCAGAGCTGGACACACTCAAAAAGAAAGGGGGCAGCACATGCTGTATCAGGAGAAGGCCAGGGGGGATCTAGAGATGGTCACGGGAGGAGGGGGGCAGTATACGGTGTACTAGGACAGGGCTCAAAATTTCAGGTCCTGAGCTACTAGCCAGGCCTTCAAAGTTACTCGCCACCAGTTGCCCTGCATAACACAAACACACAGGGCACAACGCGCACACACCACAACACACATACAGCCACATCACAACGCACAGGGCATTACACATACACATTTCATCTGAAATTAATTTTTAGTCTTCGCACATGTCTAATAATATGCGTGTGAGGGGGGGCCGTTTTCACTTTTTTAAAATAATTTTTTACATTTATTAATTTTTTATTTTATGATTTATTTATTTTTTACTGTTGGGGGGTCTTCGGGGAAATATTAGGGGTCCAAACAGACCCCAGACATTTCCCTTGTAAAATAGAAAAGAAATTGAGGACACCAAATCCTCAATTTCTTTTTCAGCAGCCTCAGCACTCAGTGAATGGGAAGCACTCAGTACAGAGTCTTCTCCCATTCAAATATTTACTATCAGCTGTTTCTGAATGGGGAGGAGCCTCTGTACTGAGTGTTTCTCCCCATTGAGAAATTCTTGAATGAACAGGCTGTGATGTGAATCACAGCCTGTTCATTCATAACTGGGGACACATAAGGCTATGTGTCCCCAGTTATTTACAAACACTGGAGTGATCAGACGATCGCTCCAGTGTTTGTCCTTCTCACATGGAGGATCGGTAAATATCATTGATATTTACCGATCCTCCGCTCGGCCATGCACACTGACACTGACAGGATGACAGCGGCTCCGATCTCCAACCTGCTCGGCCATCCTGACAGCTGCGGGCGCGGCTTCTCTCCCCCCTCACCGCTCCGCCAGCCTGACAGCAGGCAGCGCTCCCTCCTATGCCCCCCTGCTTGGACGGACGAGGGAGCGCTGTCATCAGGTCGGTGAACAGGATAGAAGCCGCCCCGAGGAGGCTTCATTTCCACTCGCCCCCACGCAATTTTCACTCGCAAATTGCGAGGGGGCGAGTGGAAATTTTGAGCCCTGTACTAGGAGATTGTCAGGGGGACCTAGAGATGGACACATTAGGGAAGGAGGGGGCAGTATATGGTGCTCCAAAAGAATGTCAGGGGACCTAGTAGAGCTGCAGCTAACGATTATTTTCAAAATCGATTAGTTAGCCGATTATTAGGTTCGATTAATCGGTTAATCGGATAAACAATAAAATAAAGTTTAAAAAAAGGCTCCAGTGATGGGACTACTAGTTTGTTTTTCACAGCGTGTGGAGCTGTGAACAGGGCCAACTGATCGGAAGCCGATTAATCGATTATTGAAAAAGTTGACAACTTTTTCAATAATCGATTATAATCGATTAGTTGTTGCAGCCCTAGGACCTAGAGATGGAATCATTAGGGGAGGAGGGAAACAGTATATGGTGCACCAGGAGGAGACTGGGGAGGGCGACTTAAAGCTGGGCACACAGGTTAAGATTTATTGCAGGATACAATGAAAAATGCAGACTTGATGGACCACTAGATCTTTCTCTGCTGGCACTCTTATAGGTTTCTTATTTACTACACAAGTGGGGCTCTAGCCAGAACCATATACATATTTGTTTTAAAATGCTGTTTATTTATGCTCAGAAGGTCTACCAAATGTCAAGGCAATAAATCATTAAAATAATGTTTGTCCCATAGAAATGCTCTTCTGGAAAAGGAGTTTGTACAGAAAGGACACAAGCTCCCAGCAGCTCGGAAAACTGGTACCACGATTGCTGGTATTGTATTCAAGGTATTATTACTAGCATGATCCCATTGGGAATGTTTGCTTGAGGTTGTCTTTTTATATTTATGAACTGCAGAGGAATACGAGTTGCAAACTAAATTGTTTTCATGTTTCTTGGTTAAAGGGAAATTACATCTTTTAGAAAAATATAATAAATGCACACTTCATAAAAAAAATGTGCATTTATTTTTTTTTGCATTGAAGCACGTAAAGCATTGCAACCAAGATTAGTGGATGCTCTGACTCCTGCAGAATCTTCCTCCTGTCCATGTCCGTACCACGTTATGGACTTTCAATAACATGGACAGAATCAAGAATGAGTGGGCTAGGAGTGCAGTGACTTTACTTCACTTGTATCACATTGAAAACTAGAAGTCCCTCTGCCATGGTGGCTGATGGGACACTTGTAGTTTCTCCATTCACAGATCCTGTCAAAGGATCTGAATGGAGGATATGGCTGTGTGGGTGGAGCAGTGCCACATCCATGCCATATTCAAAAATCCACACCAGCCTGTGGGGAGAAAAACCTCACAATTCAGGTGGTTCGCGATCTGACCTTGTTTCATGTCACACCCTGAATGAAACATGGTCAGAAAAGTAAACGTAGCCTTTAAATAAAAAAACGTGTTACCAGTAGACTGCAGTAGTGGAATGCGAAATTTTTTTTGTGCTTTCAAAGTGACACTAAACTGAATACATTGTACACTGTATATATAATGTATTGCTGGGATTGTTGTTCTCCTATATAGCTGGTGGTATTCTGCATTGCGCTGTATAGAGGACTACAAATCAAGGAATAATACATTATACGTTGCAATGCGGAATACCACCAGCTATAGAGGAGTACAAAAAATCCCAGCAATAGTACATTATACAGCGCAATGCAGAATACCGCCAGCTATGATATACTATTGCTGGGATTTGTTGTAGTCCTCTATAGCTGGTGGTATTCTGCATTGCGCTGTATAATGTACTATTGCTGGGATTTTTTGTACTCCTCTATAGCTGGGGGTATTCCGCATTGCAACGTATAATGTATTATTCCTTGATTTGTAGTCCTCTATACAGCGCAATGCAGAATACCGCCAGCTATGATATACTATTGCTGGGATTTGTTGTAGTCCTCTATAGCTGGTGGTATTCTGCATTGTGCTGTATAATGTACTATTGCTGGGTTTTGGAGTCTTCTTTAGCCGGTGCCATTCTGCATTCATTGCTGTGTAATTTTTTTCACTTTTCCATTTCACTATTTTTGTTACCCACACTTTTTTTTTTTTTTACTTCCACCGCTCCAAGCTTGCTCCTGTGATGGACTGCAATCTCAATACAAACTATAAGTCCCATCACTGGAGCCATTTTTTAAAATGTATTTTATTTTTTAACCAATTAACCGAACTTAACAATCGGCTAATTAATCGATTTTGAAAATAATCGTTAGCTGCAGCTCTAGATCCTGTGAGATCCTGAAACGTTGCACCTAGTGTTTGACTATGCAACATGTACGTAAATAAATAGACGTACTTGATCTGCCTTGGAGTGCCGGTGTCTATCTTTGCATTTTACAACACACGTGGACCATGGGGAACAAAAGTAGCCACCCTCCAGAAGGAAGGACAGTGTCGGCATGAATTCAGAGATGATTTGAAACTCTATAGCTGAGTGTTGCACAAATGAGCTACATTCTTGTTAATAGTTATAGTACTTGAATACATTTTAAGTTTTAACTCCTGTAGAGCTGCAGCTAACGATTATTTTCAAAATCGATTAGTTAGCCGATTATTAAGTTCGATTAATCGGTTAATCGGATAAACAATAAAATAAATTTTAAAAAATGGCTCCAGTGATGGACTACTAGTTTGTATTGAGATTGTAGTCCATCACAGGAGCAAGCTGGGAGCGGTGGAAGTAAAAAAGAAAAAAAAAAGTGAGGTGTGCAATATAGTGAAATTAAAAGTGTACAATTATACAGCAATGAATGGCACTGGCTATAGAGGACTACAAATCCCAGCAATAGTACATTATAGCTGGCTGTATTCTGCATTGCGCTGTATAATGTACTATTGCTGGGTTTTGTTGTACTCCTCTATAGCTGGTGGTATTCTGCATTGCGCTGTATAATATATTATTGCTGGGATTTGTAGTCCTCTATACAGCGCAATGCAGAATACCACCAGCTATAGAGGAGTACAACAAATCCCAGCAATAGTACACTATACATACTGTGTATAAATTATTGCTGGGATTTGTATTCCTCTGTATAATATAAAGCACAATGTACCATCAGCTATAGAGGAATACAGATCCCAGCAATACATTATAGAGCACCATGTGTGGGAAAGTGCAGGCTTACCTGAGCAGTCTTCCAGCAACTTGTTTCTTAGATTGGGCCTGTCTATCGGCGGCTGTCATCCGCCCACACCTGCTCCTCCTTCTTCTCCCCACGTCCCTGTGCCGATCGTGGATTTGGGAGGGTGGTGAGCGTAAGGCGGGGAGGAGGTGCGGAGCGTGGATGTGGGCAGGCGAATCCGGTAGCGGCGAGCATGAGGTAGGAAGGAGGTGTGGAGCGCAGCGTGTGTGGAGCCGTGAACAGGGCCAATCAATCAAGCCAATTGATGATTTAAAAAGTTGACAACCTTTTCAACAATCGATTATAATCGACTATGTCGATTAATTGTTTGCACCCCTAAACTCCTGAGTTTAGTATCATTTTAGAGGCTCAGTTTTGGTAACATATCTGGTTTATATTGATTCTAGTTAAATGCAGTATTCACTGTAAATTAATTATTGAATAATTGGTTTTCTGTTTTCTCTAGGATGGGGTTATACTTGGTGCTGACACAAGAGCCACTGAAGGGATGGTTGTAGCTGACAAGAACTGTTCAAAGATCCACTACATAGCCCAGAATGTCTAGTAAGTATGGCTAAAATCCAAAAAAACTAAGGACTTTGGTTATACAAATTCTATATAATGCTTAAAAAAAAAGTCCTCAGTGGCTTGTAGACTGTCCTTGCTTTTTTTTTTTTTTTTTTAATAAAAAAAAAAAGGTGTGTGTGTATATATGTATGCAACAGCCACGGTGATCTGTGAACTGGTGACAGAAGGGATGTCCATCATTTTAGAGAGATTTCCTCCTATTCAATGTTGCCTGGAACAGGAAGTGAAGGAAAATCTCACAAGGGTCTCAACCATCTCTTTCTCTATCCAAAACTAAAAACAAGTTTGGGCTTTACCTACACTTTAAATATGAAGATATCTAAATATCAAATTGTGAGGTAGCCCTGTATTTGTGAATACTCTTAAATTTATTAATACATAAGAATTGCATTGTTTTTTGTGTGTTTTGGTCGTCTTGTAGATGTTTTTTGTGAGAAAGGGTAAGCACAACCACTGTGTAGAGGGGACAATTAGAAAATATGGCTGCACATATTTACTAATATCATTATGAACTGATAGCATTTCTTCAAACTGATCTATTTTCTAATCTACCAAATAAACATTGGAAATGCTGTACATTCCACTTGTAGTTACTATGTCAGTTTGAAAAAAGCAAAGCTGCTAGCAGGTTTAAAGTGTACACACATAGAGCTGCTTAAAAGACTTGCATCAACTATTATTCCTTCCTCTGTGGCCAAATGCTGGGCCATTCCAAATAGGCACAGCTCAGACTCGTCTTAAAACGTGCCAGTGCCCTTCTGCCTCCATACATTCCTTTTACTATGATGGGCTGCCACACTGGCCAATAGGAATGTTTGAAGGCCTGGAGAAGGGTGGTCAAGTTCATGGACTATCAAATGCTGGAGCTCTGCCTAATCTAAATGGCCCTGGTGAAAAGGGAGCAATGAAAGCCGTTAGTAGGTTTATGCGGGCAACTCCAGGTGCCTGCACTTGACAGTTTCCAGCAGTTTTTGTTTTTTTAAGTGACAGTCACCTCACATACTCACATATTTCATAGGAGTGCATTGTCCATTGTCAACCTCACATCATTCTGTATATGTTTAGGTTTCTGAAAATTTTTTACACACCATAATTAATCTTTGTTTCCTAGTTGTTGTGGTGCCGGGACAGCAGCTGATACAGAAATGACCACCCAGATGATCTCTTCCAACATAGAGCTGCATTCACTCTCTACAGGGCGTGTGCCCAGAGTAGCAACCGCTAACCGCATGCTGAAGCAGATGCTGTTTAGGTAAGGAAAGTTTTCAAATGTCAAACTTTCATTAAACCTGTACTATCAAGAACTTGATTTAGGGCCTGTTCAAACGACGTCCATTTTCTGTGCTGACCGGCTCCGTACGCTCCTGCACTAAAAATGCATCCCAATGTATCCCTATGTGTTTTATGGGGTACAGTTCTCACATGCGCAGTCTGTTCAGGTTACGACAGAAAAAATACTGCATGTCACTTTTTGTCCGGTCAGGAACCAAAACGCGTCAAACGCACTGCAGCTAACACTGACAGCCCCACTCCAGCACAAAAAGGAAATTTTTTTTTTTAAAACTGGAACGCATGAAAAACGCGTCAAACGCACTGCATCAGTGACACCGTGTCTGCAGATCCGGACCTGATATCATGTGTACAGGCCCTAAGGCATGGGTCTCAAACCCCCAGGCCTCCAGCTGTGGTGAAACTACAAATCCCATGATGCATCTCTGTTCGGGAGTCATGTCTGTGGCTGTAAGAATCTTGCAATGCCTCATGGGATTTGTAGTTCCACCACAGCTGGAGGGCCGGAGGTTTGAGACCTCTTCCCTAAGGGAACACACTAACCTAAAAGCAAGTGTTAGGAGTAGCACAAACATATCATCTTCTTTCACCATTCCGAGTGCCTGAACATGGTCCAATTTCAAATGTGTGCCTCCAGCTCAGAAGTCAGAAATGTTCATATTTGTCAGTGCCTACATGTACATGTGTGCATCTGATTTGCGAGTTTATTGTGTTTATGTATGTACCCAGGGAGGCATAGGTGAGCCAAGGACCTTCCTCAGCTGGTAGTCGGGAGAAAAATTGTAGACAAACCGCCGGTGCAATGGAAGAGGCAATCAGGGTGGCTCTGTACCTTGTGATCTCTGTAAACCAATCACAGCAATTGTTAGTGTAACCGCTGGTTGCCACACAGCCAGCCCTCTTTCTTGTTAAAGCAGCAAGGAGAGGAAAGAGGATTGCTAATCTTCTGTGCAGTAAGTTATGTTTTTATACCATAATTGCCACTAACCCAGAAGTGGGCATATCTCAGGAGCCAGGTAGACAATGCTCCTTAAAAAATGACAGCTGGTGCCTAACTTTTGAGGTTTTCTCTAGTTTTTGTCAGTGGAGCTGGCTCCTGGATTGGACAGACTGCCTCCTGACTCCATAATTATTTGTCCACCCCTGCATTAACCACTGATTGGATGGGGGTGGGGAATGTTGCTAACACTGACCACTGATGGTTTGAGATAAGGGGTTTTTACTAGCATAGGGGAAGGTATTTTACTGTCATGGATGATTGTTTTGTGGGGGGGAGCAGGGGAGAGGGGGTTGGTTTATGCGCAACTGACTACCAATGATTATGAGATTGACATGATCCATGACATCTGCACTTGGCTTCTGTGCAACTGAAGGGCAACTTTTAAAGACTAAGCACAACTACTCTCATTTTAGGGTTTTTTGTACTGTCCTGGCATCTTTTATGTGCTATGTTTTATAATAAAGAGCAAGGGCAACAGTTTTTATTTTTAAAAATGTCTTTTTTTTTTTTTTTTATATAGCAAAAAATGTAAAACACACAGTGCTTAATAAATACTACCAAAAGAAAGCTCCCTCTGTCTAAAAATAGTTTTATAAAGTTCATTTGGGTACAGCGGTCAGTCGAGCTATCACAGCACTAAAGGCCTGGAAAGGAAGCCGGTGTAACATGTTGGTGTTGAGGTGGTTAAGGTTGTTGTATGGGTTACACAGTTCAGTTTTTGTTACATCCGCTTCAATTCATACCAGAGAAAATGGATTAACCCAGGGCAGGCCAAATCCCAGGAGCCAGGTCGCTGATGCTCCTTTAACTGCTTCCCATCCGCCGGGATCTCAAAAACAGCTGAACGGGAGCCTTCTAGATGCGGGTGGGTCTTATATGTATGTATCCACCCATGGTTTAACCTTGCAGAGAAGGCAGCTCACAAATGTATTTTAAAGGAGAATTATAAGGCGAATGATTTTCACTCAGCCTCATAATCTGAGCCGACCTGTGACAATGAAAATGTCACAGGTCGGCTCAGTAGATCGGGAAGTGAGCGAACACATACCGTCGCTCGCTCACTTCTCGATCTATCCCTGCAGAGAGCAGTGACTCACTCACGCCTCCCTGCAGGGATTCTCCCCTGTCCGATCCTCCTGTGCTGACTGGCGAAACGGACAGGGGAGGGGACGGGCACAGCTGGCTCTGCCTCTGGATAGGCAGAGCCAGCTGTCGATCCCGCAGCTGGATGGATCCAAACAGTATTGACGGGATCCGCCCCGGCTGCGGTGTCTCAGTATACCGCGAGCTGTAGGGAGAACGCTAGTTTGTGACCAACTGGGGGGGCGCTCTCCGATCAGCACCCCATACAAGCGATCCGCCGGCTCTAAACTCGTGGTGCGAGTGGGTGGGGCTAACAGGCCGTCTTTATACGGCCTGTTACTTCCAGGAGGCGGTTAAACAGGCCCGCTGCCAGTGATGTACTATGTATGTCAGTGAACACGAAGAGGTTAAAGCAGGTATCCACACTGTTGAGGTTTGATAATATATGTGTTAAGGCCCACCCATTTATTTTGGATGGAATTAAAATGACAACAAATAGACAGCTCATATATTAAAACTAAAAATGTGTAAATTGAGGAAAATAAAACATGAAACTGGTCCGTATCTCTAGTTGCAATTTTGATCAGTAAATAAATTCATTGATGTGTGTCACTCAGTACTCCAGGTGCAACCCCACCATCTACTGGACTGGAACTCATCAGAACTAGGGCTGCAACCAACTAATCGATTAGGAGAATAGTTGTCAACTATTCTCATTATTAGTTGGTTGGATCCCCTAGCTCTCTCCCCCACTCTGGGAGAAGGGCACAGCAAGCAGTGGGCGGGGCAATAGCCAGCCTGCAATTTGAAATGGCCAATAGCAGGCTGGCGATTGCACCAGTCCACTACCTGCTGTATTTACATTCTGCTGCCGTCTGCGGAATCAGTATAGATGGATATTCCACTGACAAATTGGTATGTTTTTGTAGCAGCATGTAGGTGTGCAATGCTCCAGAAAGAGGGCTTCTTATAGACAATTGTGGCTGTTATCTGGTACTAGCTTACTCTAGCTCTTCATACACGATAATGATCCAGTAGTGCTGGAGCACTGCACACGTATATGCTGTTACAATAGTGTGCTGATTTGTTAGTGGAATATGCATCGATATGGAGTTTAGGGCCATAGAGGGCAGAGTTTTGTTCCATGGAGAGAAGATGAAGTGCCTTGTGGCTTACCCATAAACCAGTGGGCATTCTGAGTTCCAGTAGGTAGTGGGGTTGTACTTGAAGTATCGAGTAAAACACATTGGTGGATTTATTTACTATTCAAGATGGCACCTAGCAATAACAACTGTTTCGGATTTTATTTTACTTTTTTTATGTTGTAATTACTGCACCATTACCCCAAACTTAGTGTGAGTACTGATATTTTTCCTCAAGTACTGACCGATACCAAATGCCGATCCTTCTTCTTTCTTTTTTTTTATACATTGGTATGTGTCTGTTTTTCTAAAACAATATAGACTAACGATTTTAGGACAGTGGTGGAGTGCCAGGGCCCAGTCGCAGCTGCAACTTCTGCGACCCTGGTAGTTCTGCCACTGACCTCAAGCTGTAGAGGCACTACAAATCCCGGTAATGCATTATAAGGCAATGCAGAATAATATGAAGCTACATACTGTGTTGCCCATCAGGGCTGTGCGGGCAGCACGAAGGAGGGGGTGGAGATGAATGGCTGGACCGGCGCTGTAAAAGACAGCTGCCGTGAGGTCCCCAGCAAGAGTGGGATCTTAAGGCAGCGGATCCTGGTTCAAAATTTAAAGGGCCGATATCGGCCTTTAGTATCGGGGCATGTTCACGAGTACGGCACTGATACCTGTATCCGTGCATCCCTAGTAATTACATCTGCTGCCTATATTTTTTTTGTCATTTGGATATCCTTTAAGGTGTACACCACATATTTAAGGTATTTATGTACATGTAATAGTTACCTACATAATCCACAGAAAGGATGTCCTGGAGCTGGAGAGAGTCCAGAGAAGGGCAACTAAATTAACGGATCATGGAGGATCAAAGCTATGAGACAAGGTTACTAGATTTAGACTTGTTCACACTAGAAGTGAGGCGATTAAGAGGGGACATGATTTTAATGTACAAAATGTTTGGTGGTGATGGCAACATCAGCAATAAACTTTTTACTCAACTCCCTAACAAGGACTAGAGGCCACCACCTAAAATTGGTGGCGAAAAGATTTTACTGCAAAGAGCGTAAGGGCTTCTCAGTCAGAGTGGATAGATTTTGGAACTGCCACAAGCAGTAGTATCAGCAGTGAGTATTGAATCATTTAAAAATCAATTGGATACCTTCCTCAGAGACCGTCACATACAGGGGTACAGGTACTCTTAAATCCTTAAACCCCAAGGAACTCATATACACACACATGCACGCACTAAACACACACTTACACATAAAGGTTGAACTTGATGGACCTGTGTCTTTATTCCACCTCAAATACTATGTAATAACAATATGGTGCTACTATATGTATTTGTAAGTTGAACTTTAGATGGAATGTCGGTGCATAGCATTGCAGGTTAAGGACCTGCACAAATTGTCCACATCTTTACATTGGGGTGCACTAAAATGCTGGTGCGTTATATTGGGTGCCATTCAAAATATATTGCATTGAATTGTGTTGCAGTAAAACATCTGTTTTACTGCGAATTATCAGAAGGCACGCATGTAATTCTGACCTAAAAGTTAATGTTCCCCTTTTTCCGGATAAAGCAGCAGGTTTTCTTAACTTCCTCCCTCCCCATCAGCACAAACTTTCTCTTCACCTGATGCTTCGCTTTGGCTGTTGGGAGCGCAGAGAAATAATCTGAGGCAAGTTCAGTTCCTTAGCCAAACGCAGAGTAGTTGTTCTGCAGCAGCTTCACTGGATGCTTTGGCCGCACAGTGCTAAACAAAATGGCGGAGGGCAATATTTTTTTAATAAATACCATTTCCCAACTAATATTTGGTGTGCTCGTCCACCAAAACATTTAATTTGTAGGTTCCCACACTGAATTGTGATTTTTATTTCAATTTTTTTCCCATCTGGGTTCAGACACCTTTCATGCCAGATGTGCCCTCAGTTAAAATTGCTGCTGGTGCTCTGTTCCCACCTTCTCCATGACACTCAGCGCTCTGCATCCACATTCACTTCCGCTGCAAGTGCTAAGTTAGCAGTGCTGAGCGCTGACTTGCAGCAGAGTGTTCAGCGATAGTAACTCAGCACTCGCATTGGCTGTGCAACTGAACACGTTTCCGTACTTGCAGGTGACAAAGCTGACACTTGCTAATTGGCCCATTGCTGCCACGTGGGGTAAAGAGTCAGCCCTTTGCAGGTCATGACTTGGAGCTTTGCTGCCAGTGGCTAAAAGGAGCAGTGGGAGAGCAGATGAAAGGTGAAGCATTTGTTTCCTTAAAGGGAATTAAAGTAAAGTGAGCCACTATTTATAGACGTAATTTTTATAATTGTCATCGTCTGCCAGTACACTGCAAAAATTGATGCTCTTCATTAGGGATGTCCCGATACCACTTTTTCAAGACCAAGTACAAGTACTTCCCCTCATGTACTTGCCGATACCAATTACGATACCTTTTCTTAAAGGGCCAGGTGACATTTGAAAAAAACAAAACAATACAGATTAATGATTTTAGGCCAATTTCTTTATCATTATGAAGTACGTTAATTTAAGACTGTTTTAGAACAATAAAACATTTGTATTTGCTTTCACACAGCTGTTGTGAAACTACAAATCCAATCATGCATCTGCCTCTGGGATCATTTAACCTATTCATGTTAGCAGGGGAGAATTGTAACTTTATTGCTGCAGTGCACTGGAAGTGTGTGCTGTGGATCATTTAACCTGGTACACACTTCCAGTACACTGCAGTAATAGAGTTACAATTCTGCCCTGCTAACATGAATAGGTTAAATCGTGATCCATAGTACATAACATGTAGTTGTACTATGGATCATGATTTCACCTATTCAGTGTATTGGGAATGTGTACTGTACATGTACTACATATAGAATACACTGCATCAATAGTTACAATTCTGCCCTGCTAACATGAATAGGTTAAATCGTGTTCCATAGTACATAACATGTAGTTGTACTATGGATCATGATTTCACCTATTCATGTTAGCAGGACAGAATTGTAACTATTGCTGCAGTGTATTCTATATGTAGTACATGTACAGTACACATTCCCAATACACTGCAGCAATAGATTTACAATTCTGTCCTGCTAACATGAATAGGTTAAATGTTCCATAGTACAACTACATGTTATGTACTATGGATCTTGATTTAACCTATTCATGTTAGCAGGGGAGAATTGTAACTCTATTGCTGCAGTGTAGTGAAAGTGTGTGCTGTTTATATGTACTACATAAACAGTACACTGTAGCAATAGATTTACAGCCAGTCCTGTCCCAGCTTCCCTCACTTAGTTTCACTCTGATTCCTGTTGCCTCACGCGGTGCTTCTCGTAGTCGGCGCTGGGCAGGATTGCTGCATCGCGTCGCAGTGCTCAGCTTGTGGGAGGCACTTACAATTCTCCCCTGCTAACATCAATAGGTTTAATCGTGATCCATAGTACATAAACAGTACACACGTTCAGTGCACTGCAGTCTGCAGCAATAGTTACAATTCTGCCCTGCTAACATGAATGGGTTAAATGATCTATAGTACAACTGCATATTATGTACTATACTGGTCTACTGCGTTGGTCCGGTGGGAGGAGCTCCAGGTGGAGTCCCAATTTAGCTGGCCGGCGACTGCCCAGAGGCGCCGCGTGCGTCGGGGTCCTCTGGGCAGTCGCCGTCCAGCTACTGGACCAGCGCTGACTCGCCAGTGCTCTCCCACTCAGCAGCCCGAAGGTAAAGGAAAAAAAAAAAATAGCGCAAGCATCGGCGCTATGTATCGGGGCATTTTGACAAGTACTTGCCAAAATGCCCTGTATCGGACTTCCCTACTGTTCATGAATTCAAGAACTAAAGATTTATGATTTAGCAGAATTTTACAAACAGGGTAAATGTCCTGGTTATCATTGACTTATTTTGGCAGAGAATCTGACCTACATAAGGGTGTGGGACTTCACAAGCACCATGTTTTTGACACAGTCCTGAAATGATGGTTGTCTCTTATGTGCTGGAAGTATAGTAGTAGAGTTGTGCCAGAAAGTAGACATTATAAAGTGTTGTATGTATATTTATAGACCATTGTATGCTGCTCTTGTTGAAAGGTCAGTTTGCAATCGCATCAGAAATATATTTTTAATAGACTTTTGTGGAAAAATCACTTATTTTTTAGCACCTAGACAAAAACGAGCGATTAACCCTTGCAGTGAAGGGGTAGCCCCACTGCAGGGGTTAATACATTTTGTCTGGAGTTCTTTAACGTGGATTTCCAACCAATACACAGGTGAAATACATGTCTGCCACTCTTGTGATTTTGCACACTTCTATGCTGGTTTTATTTTCTTATTCCGTTTCAATGATTTCTGGATCACCTCTCGGCTTATTATACAGGGTGCTGATGTTAATTATTTGTCTAGTAGACAGGATGGAGAAATGGCAGAGGAAGTTGCACAGCTGAATCGGTGAATGTGCCACTTACCTGGCTGGGCAGTATGACAGGGGGGTGTGAATGACTAGACTCTCAACAGCATTACAAATCATTTGGCAGGTGGAATAGTAAACATTTATTTTAGCTGTTTGTCAGGGCTCCATTTAAAGTAAGCTTCTTGCAAACCTGGTGATGCCAATTCAGATGAAGATGATTCCCTGAGCAGTGTAACTGGTTTTGGGTGGCCAGGAAATATCAACATTCACAAGGGTTTGTGTTCTGGAAAGTAGTGTGTTCAATAGCTTTCACTGTGGACTCAGCAGTACCAAATCTCCGAAGACTGAGAATGAACACATACCTCCTGTATACATCTTGTTGACAGCCAGTGGGGAGAAGAACTTAGACCCCACTGAACAGGAAACGATATTCATACTGTGTTGACAAATGATAATGTTTCCAGTTCTCTGGGTTCCTACGCATCAGCCATTGTTCTAAAGCTTTACTTTACAGCAATGTGAAGGCTTGTCGGTATTTGAGATTGAATTGCTTCTCGTTGTGTTCATTTGTCTGACAAGGAAAAGCAAGCGGGGGAAAGGCTCTGCATGGCAGCTCCACCATGAAATATTTATACCAATTGTAGCAGCGGAACAGTTTAATTCTGCTAGAAATTTTCAGCAGCTCTAGGCAGACACCATACATCACTGCATGAAAGCAAATAGGAAAGTGTACATCATTTTAAAGTTTTAAGGAAAGGCCTCTGGCTTAGTGTCAAGCATCAGTCTTTTGCAAATCAATTATCTCGGACTACTTTGGTTTTAGCAAGTTTGTATAAAAAATAAATAAATAAAAGTGTCATATTAAAAGGAGCTTTGTACACAGATGGGAAATCAGTTTTATAAAGATAAATCTGTTTTTTTGTTTAGTAAAGAGAGTTCTTTCTCCGTGTATGACATTACACTTGATTTAACACTTGATCTACTTCATGTGCTTAAATCATTAGGGGTTGTTTGTAGCTAGGCTAGTTCAACAGCTATTAGAAGTGTGGAACTTCTTATATCCAAATGGCTTTAGGGACAGTCATTGCTCCGCAGCTACCAGGCTAAATCAGGCTTGCAATTTACATGGTGTCTTTGGGATCACAACCGAAAGGTATTATCAATGACGGGCTGATACTGTTTTATCCCGATATGATTGCACTTGTGAATGAACATTTATGCTTTCAAAACTGGGCATCTGTATATTGTATATGTTAACCTTTTTGCAGTGAGCTTTTTTTTTTTTTTTTTCCATCTGAATTTTGGAGCAATAATGAAAAAGTAGAACGCAAAAACCCTTTTTTTTTTTTTAGTTTTGGATAAAGTAAAATAGGGTTTTTTTGCCATTAGACTTCCTGTCTGATTTCACCAAGAGTGAAAAATCCCTGGTGGTCAGCAGAGTCGCCAGAACTATTGCCCCCATTGGAAGATTTCCCATCTACTCCTGTTATTGTGACCAGCCAAACCTTGGGATTTTCTTTCACTTTCATTGAGAAAAAAAATAATTCTGCACTCTATCTAAAACTAAAATAAAGTTTTGGCTTCATTTCACTTTAAGGTGTAAAATCTAATTTAGGCAAAATCTTTTGAGTTGGGAAGCAAGTCACATTATTAGGCCGGATTGCAGCTGATATGTCAGGGCACTTCAATGTTTTGTGAAAATGTAAATCATCACTCCGTGCAAAAATAAAATAAAGAGGGATACTTGCCTTAATCCACAGTCCCACAGTCTTTCTTACCCGCCTTCGGTTGCCTGTCTCCAATTTGTGTTGTTGCCACCCTTCTCACTGACGTCATCATGTAAAGTGCTGGACCGTCGACCACCACTGGTCTTGATTTGTACATATTTATATAAGTGTGTCTGTCTTACCTATCGCAGGAATGTCGTGTATGGTAAGTATTCCTCTTTTTTAGATCATCCTTCCGGATACAAAGTGACATACTGCGGACCATTACGATCTCTGTGCTGTGCTATATGCTGCATATCCCTCAATACTGCAGTCTGTATGTTTTTTATACATTCCATACGGTAAACCTCTGCACTTTGTGTTGTATATATCATACCTCAGAAATCTTGTACCTTCATACAGTAGAACATTTTTCAGGGATTCATTTTATCCTGTTTATTTTATGGACTTACAACATTAGTTTAAATTTGGTTCAGTAAGACATGGTAAGAAAGCATCATACAAAGAAATGTATAAAGGAAGATGGTTCTTACTGCAACTAGGTAACAGTATGTACTTTCAGTCTCCTGAGCTGCAATGAAAACACAGGCAACAGGAATTGTTTTTTTTTTCTTTCAGACAATACTGTGTTGGTAGCTCGTTATCACTGCGGTATAATGTGAAACTAAACTCCAGGAGTTAATCTTAATATGCATTCAAGTACCTTTTTAACTTTTAACAAAAATTTTTCTTATTTGTGTATCACTCGGCTGTAAATCCTGAAATCATCTCTGAATTGGTGCGGACACTGTCCTTCCTTCTGGAGGGTGGTTGTTCCCCATGGTCCCTGTGTGTGTTGTAAAGTAGTCACCGCTCCAAGCTCACTCCCGTGATGGACTAGAATCTCATGTTTAGATTACTAATTTGTAGTGGAATTATTGTCTATTACGGGAGCAAGCTTTGAGTGGGGGCTACTTTACAACACACACAGGGACCATGGCAGGGGCTGACTGGCAACTTTTAGCCCAGGGGGCTTGGGGAACAACCACCCTCCAGAAGGAAGGACAGTGTCTGCACCAATTCAGAGATGATTTGAGCATCTACGGCCAAGTGATATACAAAGTAGAAACATTTTAGTTAATAGTTAAGGTACCTGAATGCATTAAGATTTAACTCTTGAGTTTAGTGTCGGTTTAACAGCTATCTTGATTTTAGTCTTTGGGTATGTATGGTATTGCCTAGCTTCTGTTCTTAAAAATGACTGCTTACCCTAAAGTATATGTTTTGTAATAGGTCCAAATGCAGTAACTGTTTATTTTGTAGTTGATGATTATGTATTTGTTCTACTTTTGAGGTGGGGGCTGTTTTTCCATATTTCATTTTATTGTGCATTGAATGACATGTCTTCTGCAACAGTACAGAAAAAGCAGTTGACCAATTTCATAATAGTAACATTGTTTGTTTTTTTTCTTTCTTATGGACAAACAGGTATCAAGGCTACATTGGTGCTGCACTTGTACTTGGTGGGGTGGACATTCAAGGCCCTCATCTGTATAGCATTTACCCACATGGATCAACAGATCGGCTACCCTATGTTACAATGGGTGAGTATAGTTTTAATAATTTTGGTCACCTTAGTTGTTGGTAGATTTTTATTTGATTTTAGTAGTAAGCGCCTTTTACTTGTTAAATAAATTGCCGCATTTTCCTTCTGTTGTGATTGTTTTGATATTGCTAGGAAATTCATTTGCATAAGCCCATATATTTTATTAACCTCAAGCTGTTTATCCTTATTTACCATGAAGCAGAACCTTTTCCCAAGTTTAAGTAACACTTTTACTGCTCATCAGTTTAGTGCCAACAGTGATTGATGGCCCTAGAATTACTGCTCTCCAACGTTTGCTGCGATATGTAACATGTGTAGCGCAATTGTCGTTTTTGCAAGTAGGCGCATCGACGCGTGTTTGTGCATGCACGCGGGGGACTTCAAAACATTTTTTTGCTTTTTTTTATTCTTATGTTACTTTAATTTGTATAATTTTAAATACTTTTTTTTTTTTTTTTTTAACACTTACCCTATTGCTATCACAAGGTGGGGGCTAACAAGCCCCCTATGTAATACCAGATAGGGTGTGACAGGTCCTCTTTATGGAGACATCAGGCGTCAGACCCCTAATGTGACCTAGGGACCCCAAAGAAGCTGAGGAAGCAGAGATGGGAGAGCGCGGCACGGTACAAACGATCCGGCAGCTGTACAGACGCCGGATCGCTTATACATTAACAACAATCGTCTGCTGTTAAAAACAACAAGAACACAGCTGCTGCAGCAGCCATGTTCTTGTTTTAACTACTTCTGCGGGCTGCCGTCCTATAGACGTATTGCAGCCCGGAAATGGTTAACATGCAACAAAACGTGCATTAATGCAGCATACAGGAACAGAAGTGTGAATGGGCCCTGAACTATTAGGCCCCGTTCACACTGAGCGATTTATCGTGCGGTAATTCCCGCGATATCGCGGCTATTTACCGCGCGATATCGCTCTCCAATGCATCTCAATGGGGCTCTGTCTGTAGCTGTCGCGGGTCGTGCGTCACTACAGCAGGACCCTTTTTGGAGCGGATTTTGCCGCGATTCTAGCTTGCTCAATGCAAGCATTTGCGCAATATCGCGCAAAATGCAAATCACGCGACAAACGCACGATTTGCGAATGGCTCAATGTGAATGGGGCCTGAAGGTGGTTTTTGACACCTAAATTACATTTTATTTGCCCTGCCCAATCTAAAGTTGCCCATACACTGTACGATTCTCGTACGAGAATCCCACGATCGTACGATAACGTACAGTGTATGGAAGGCGTGTGACCGTTTCTACTGTACGGTCGCACGTCTTCCGTCGAACAAGCAGGCTTGAAAACCCGCAGAGAATCGTACAATTCTCGGTGGGTTAGTGGCCTGCTTGTTCGACAACTGCCGAACGGGCCAGTGTGCGCACGCTGCCCGTTTGCAGTGATCGGAAGCCCGCCCCACACTGCGGTCATCGGAAGTACTTTTGATGATCGCAAGTACGATCTGCCTGTCCAAGATGGGCAGATCGTACGAGCTTTTAATAAGCTTACAACCATCGCAAGACAGAAGTCTTGAGATGGTCGTAAGGTGTATGGGCACCTTTAATACTTTTTGGTGTTGCCATCAATTCACGGGCTTCTTCCTCCACTTACACTATATTGTCAAAAGTATTGGGACGCCCCTCCAAATCATTGGATTCAGGTGTTTCAATCACCTGCACAGCCACAGGTGTATAAAATCAAGCACCTAGGCATGCAGACTGCTTCTACAAACATTTGTGAAATGTGGAGCTCAGTGAATTCAAGCGTGGTACCGTGATAGGTTGCCATCCGTGAAATATTCCACGGTCAACTGTTAGCGGTATTATAACAAAGTGGAAGCAACTGGGAACAAAAGCAACTCAGCCATGAAGTGGTAGGCCACCTAATATGCAGAGTCAATCGCTACAGATCTCCAAACTTCGTGTGGCCTTCAGATTGGCATAACAATAGTGCGTAGAGAGCTTCATGGAATGGGTTTCCATGGCCAATCAGCTGCCTCGGATGCAGTGGTGTAAAGAACGCCGCCACTGGACTCTAGAGAAGTGGAGATGTGTTCTCTGGAGTGACAAATCACGGTTCTCTGTCTGGCAATCCAATGGATGTATCTGGGTTTGGCGGGGTTTCCGGGAGAACGGTACTTGCCTGACTGCATTGTGCTAAGTGTAAAGTTTGGTGGAGGGGGATTATGGTGTGGGGTTGTTTTTCAGGAGTTGGGCTTGGCCCCTTAGTTCTAGTGAAGGGAACTCTTAAGGTATCAGCATACCAAGACATTTTGGACAATTTCATGCTCCCAACTTTGTGCGAACAGTTTGGGGATGGCCCCTTCCTGTTCCAACATGACTGCGCACCAGTGCACAAAGCAAGGTCCATAAAGACATGGATGAGCGAGTTTGGGGTGGAGGAACTTGACTGACCTGCACAGAGTCCTGACCTGAACCCGATAGAACACCTTTGGGATGAATTCGAGCGGAGACTGCAAGCCAGGTCTTCTCGTCCAACATCAGGACCTGACCTCACAAATGCCCTTCTGGAAGAATGGTCAAACATTCCCATAGACACTCCTAAACCTTGTGGACGCCTTCCCAGAAGAGTTGAAGCTGTTATAGGTGCATAGGGTGGGCCAACTCATTATTGAACCCTACGGACTAAGACTGTGATGCCATTAAAGTTCATGTAAAGGCAGGTGTCCCAATACTTTTGGTGTGTGTGTCTACATAGATATATATCCTAATAAAATACAATCTAAGGCCCCGTTCACACTGAGCGGTTTATTGCGCGGTAATTCCCGCGATATCGTGGCTATTTACCTCGCGATATCGCTTTCCAATGCTTGGCAATGGGGCAAAGGGTCCTGCTGTCGCGGGTCGTGCGTCGCTACAGCAGGACCCTTTTTGGAGCGGATTTTGCCGTGATGCTAGCTTGCTCAATGCAAGCATTTGCGCGATATCGCGCGAAATGCAAATCGCGCGACAAACGCATTGCGCAGTGTGAATGGGGCCTTAGTGTCAAATGTTGTAGTGATTTTACACAGAGTAAACACATTGATTATGAATTCTCATCAAAGACAGCAGATGATATTGTAATGCCAGTGATCTGTGACTGGTGTAAGCATTCATAGAATGTTCTTTTTTAGGGGTTTGCAGTTCCTTATCTGTCCACTAGATGTTACCATTGTACAACAGTTATCTTACACTTCATTTAGATGTTTGTTTTATCTTAATTGTAGTGTTTCCTAAATATTTTAATGTTTCATTTTAACTTTGACATTTTAAGCAAGCTCTTTTAATTATATATTTTGTTTTTAATAAGTTCTATTTCAGGTTTGTTCAATTTCAGGCAGAGCATAGCCGCCTAGCTTACTATATCCCATGTTACACATAGTAGCTATTAGATCTATGAAATTATTTTCAAGAGGAGGTCAGTAACAGCAGTTTTCATTTTCTCCCATAACAATTTTCCTTTAAAAACTAAAATGATGGCAAAAATAAAGGCATTTAGGCTTGGGAATATAAATCCTCACTTTTTTTTGGCAATGTCCTGCCTACAAAAACTATCTTCAAATCTTTTTATATACTATTTAGCATTATTATACAAGAATGCCCATGTTTTGTTTACTTATTTCTCTTTAAAGTGTATGTGAAAAAAAACAACATATATTTAACACATCTCTGCAATACATGCACATTTCCTTCTGTTTTATCACTTTAAAAAATGCTGTGAGTGCAGCATTCATGTTGATCTGCCAGAAATCCATTAAGTTGCTAACTTCCTATTTGGTCTGATAACACATTGCTTTTTTGAAATCCTTAGCAGTTTTGTCAGCAGTGCGTGCCGAACTACAAAATTCCACCTATCCCCTCATCTGTCTTTTCAAACGTATACCTTAATTTATTTTCCCATAAAACAATGCTGCTGCTTTGACTCCCAAGAGCCTGCCCACCCTGTGTTCTGGTGAAGGGTTTTTACTCAGAAATGTAGTTCTGGAGGGGAAATTCCTGTGTGAATAGGAGCTGACCTTCTAGTTTCTGAAGGAATTTTATAGGCCGGTGATGTCACTGGAAGTTATAATGGTGAAAGCCGTTTCTCTCATTTGAAAGGTAAAAGAAAAAGTTTAATGTTAGGACATTGTTTAGAGAGGGAGAAGGGAGGTATAGGGTTTTAGTTAATGCCTGGATGTACATTTTTTTGGGGAACAATTTAAAACAAATGTGTTTCTATCCTATTTATCCTATCTTATCTTATCTTATCTTATCCTATCTTATCCTATCTTATCCTATCTTATCCTATCTTATCCTATCTTATCCTATCTTATCCTATCTTATCCATCTCCCAGGCTTTTACCCTTGCTTGAGGGAGCCCAGGACCCTGCATTACACCTGACTTTGCTAATATCCTTGGCCGCTTAACCTCTTTAGTCTGTTTCTTTTCCTGACTCTGCAGGGCACCTAATATTGCGACACGCAATGTGGGTTCATTTACGGCTTTGCACACTGCTCCCACATGACAAAGATATAAACGGAAACATAGCAATTGGAACTACATTACATCTATAAACTAGTATAGGAAGGTACAGATTAATACGTTTTCATCATTTCCTACTAATAGGCTGTTCTAAATCTGGCCATACATACCATCAGGTTGTACAATGTCCTTTTAAATTTACCAGAATTCTGTTATAAGAGGACATAGCTAAAAAATCCATTTAACTTGTATCCAATCAGGCAATCCCTTGCACTGCGAAGTGGATAGGTCTAAGAGATTGTATCATCAGATTTTATAGTGTACGGTAAGTTTTAGACCCACTAGGAGGCTTCAGCGGATTGCCATTT
Source organism: Nanorana parkeri (assembly GCF_000935625.1). Taxonomy (NCBI): domain Eukaryota; kingdom Metazoa; phylum Chordata; class Amphibia; order Anura; family Dicroglossidae; genus Nanorana; species Nanorana parkeri. Next base: position 12,249 of record NW_017308107.1, on the reverse strand, counting down.
GCTCAGCCTTTGACACTTAAATACTGCTCCAGCCCCATGTCCTTAGAAATCAATGCTTTCCCAAGTTTAGAGCCTTGGATTGTAAAAAAAAAAAACCAGACTATGCAGACTCCATAACGTGAAGATATTTATCGTTCACCAAAAATGATGTCCACAAATTTGCAGATGCTGCACCAAATCTGCAATTTCAGGCAGAACTTTTTTTTCTGTTGGATACAGTGGGAAATTATTAGCGTCTGCCTCACTTGTCCCTATGACAACTGTCAGCGGTGGGATTTCCCTTCATCGTCTTTACTTGTAACAACTATAGGAAGTGAGGGACTTTATCTTAATAGAGATGGCCAGAAACATTACCCTGGCAATGGTTCTAACCCTTCCCCCAGTTTATCTAAAACTGAAAAAAGTGTTTTGTGTAAATGAAGATAATTTAGAATAAGAAATGAAAGGAAACAAAAACTAATGCAGCCACCACGTTTAAGGATTAGTAAGCTACAATATATTAAATTTTTACTTTTGGGTTTAGATATGTTTTTAAAACAATTGGATTTGTAAGTATTTTTTGTTACTTTCTTTTTTGTTCCATTGCGCTCCTTATTAATATATTATAACTAGGGATGCACCTTTACTTTTCGAGTACCAGTGCTGATACTTGGCATTTTCATGAGAACTACCAGGGTTGCAGCGGTTGCCGCTGATACCTAGCTCTGGTGCTCCACCACTGTCCTGAAATTATTAGTCTGTATTGTTTTAGAAAAACTGTCACATGACAATAAACAAATGTATCAGTACTTGGGCAAGTACTTGTACTTGCAAAAATGGTATCGATGCATCCCTTTATCTTTATAAAAACAAAAACATACATTAAAGAAGACATGTACAAATCCCAGGAGCTCCGTGTGCTCCGTACAAATGACGGCTGACTCCTAATTTTTGAATTTTTCTCTAGTCTAGTCTTGGAACTCAAAAGTATCTGTAATTGTACCGAGTACGGTACTTGATAATGGTGCATCCCTAATTATAACCCCTGTAGTGTAAGAATAAAATAATCCTGTCTAACATACTGTATATAATCAATTTTATATCTACAGATATGCAGATTCAGTTTTTCTTTTCATTTAATGCTCATATTTTAGCTTTAAAGTGACTCTAAACTGAGGAGTTATAACCTTAAATGCATTCAAGTACCTTAACAACAATGTACCTTATTTGTGTATCAGTCGGCTGAAGATCCTCAAATCATCTCTGAATTGGTGCTGACACTGTCCTTCCTTCTGGAGGGTGGCTACCAAGGCGGGCCTTAGGCCTTTAGGCGCCCTGTGCAAGAAAGCTTTACAGCACCCCTCAGTGACCACACCCCTCAGTAACTACACCCATTTTTTTATGCCCCAAAGAAACATATAAAGTATGATAAAAATAAAACTTTTATACAAAGGTAATACACTTGTAGGCACGATATAAGTATTCTTATTAAATAAAACAGAAGGTAAACAAGTGGTAAACAATAAATGTCAAAATAAATAGTCTATAAAAAGTGTCAGGGTGTCATGCAGACCCTTATTTTAAGTAACGGCATCTAGAAAAGTAAAAATAAAAAACAGAACACAAAACCTAGACTACATGTTAAATTAATGAATTACTATTGTCCGGAATATACGAAAAATGTATTCAGGCACATAATTTGTTTGAGACTGTGCGTGCCACCATCTTGGAGGCGGGGAGCATGACGTTACATGACACCTTGCATGCGTGACGCCAGGTGACGTCACATGCCGATATATGCACCGCCATCTTGGTGTATACCTAGATATACACCAAGATGGCGGCGCCCAACATGTGCGGTGTCAAATGACGTAATGCGTTCTGCCTCCAGAACACACCAATGGCTGAATCCAAAATAGCATAAAAATTTGTTTTGTTTGATGAAACGAATGAAAACGTTTTTAGTTTTTCGTTCATTTCATCTGAAATTAATTTTTAGTCTTTGCGTGTGTGTGTGTGTGTGAATAATTTAGTAAATTTTTTTTTTTTACTGTTGGGGGGCTTCGGGGAAATATTAGAGGTCTAAACAGACCCCTGACATTTCCCTTTTAAAATGGAAAATAAATTGAGGACGCAAAGTCCTCAATTTCTTTGTCTGCATCCTCTGTTCTGAATGAATGGAAAGCACTCAGTACAGAGGCTTCCCATTCATTCAGACACTGATGATAGTAAAATATTTACTATCACCAGTGTCTGAATGAAAAGCCTCCTGTAGTGAGTGCTACTCCCCATTCAGATATTCGTGGTGTAAATCACATCCTACTCATTTATAACTTGGGACACATAGTGCTATGTGTCCCCAGTTATTTACAAATACGGAAGTGATCAGATCATGACTCAAGTGTTTGCTCTGCATAGAGGATCGGTAAATATCAATGATACTTACCGATCCTCTGCTCGGCCACGCACACAGCTGCAGGATGACAGCGCCGCCGCTCTACTCACCACTCGGCCGTCCTGAAAGCTGCGGCTTCTCTCCTCCTCACCGCTCGACCATCCGACATGACCGCTCCCTCCTGTGCCCCCCCTTCAGCTGAGTGATATACAATTGACATACATTTTTGTTCAATAGTGAAGGTACTTTAATGTATTTTTAAGATTTAACTCCTGATTTTAGTGTCACTTTAACTTCAAATCTCCCTCCTTGTCATAATAGTTTATAGACTTTTTCTTTTCTCATTGTACAGTTAATTGCCCACAGAACTTTTTTTTGGGCTGGATAGTTTTTTGTTTTTTTACCCTCTGATGTTCTGTGTTTCCAAGCACTATTTGAGCTTGAGAACGTTTTTAATCTTAAATACAAATTTAGAGGGATGTTTTGAATCAGAGACGTGAGGTTGTCCTAGTAAGCACAAAAATCTTCAACATCTTGTGTCATAACTTGCAGCGTTAGAAAGCACGAATAGATGTTTCTTTTGCCTAATACACACAATCTTTCTTACTTGGTGCCTTGTTTAAACAGATAATTAGGCTGTTTGGGCATTGTAGATTTGCTGTGTAAGGTATTGAGATGATAGAAGGATGTGGCACTATATAAAACGCTGATGCCAGCAAGGTGTCTTATCATTAATGAGTTAGGAATCCTAATTAGTCTTCTGGACGCTTTTTATCCCCTCACCTTGGCATTTCTCTGATTTTTCACTCCAGCTTTGTGATCAATGATGAAGTCTAAAAGGACTTGTGCTCCACAGTTAAAATATCTGTTAACTACATTATTGCTTGAAGATGTCAACAAACACAGACAATTGGGTCACTCGCTATTGACACATTCAGTGCTTTATAGGAGTTTGCATTTATAAATGCTACAAGAATTGTTACAGAGCTGGCTGAGGAATAATATAAAGAGTGGTAGACAAATTCATAAAGATTTTAGGAGCCAGTAAGGGCAATATATTCGCAAGAGGTAAATGTGCTTCTTGTTAACTGACAATTTCATATATTGTAGGGAACATTTAGATTTTATTTGTGCCTTAGAAGTAACCTGAGTTTTTTTTTAAATGTTTTCTTTAAATGTTTTCTTAATTCCTGCTGGAAAATAGCAGTTCCCTATGTGAGGGTACATAGCCACTCGGAGCCTCATAGCTGTATATCTGCACTGCTAGACCCAGGAGATTTGAAGTTTGAATTTATGTCATCACTGTGCCGCTCACTGTTCTCCTTGCTGGAGGCTCTAAAATGAGGACAAAAAGCTCTGCCTTTACACAGAGACACACTGCAGAAAAAGCCATAATAAGGCCTCATTCACATGGCCACAGAGGGCAGTACACCATCAAGTATGGGTATCCCTATGAATCTGTGCCCCAGGATTCATAGTGGTCTACATACAGCTGTGGCCAGCAGCCCAGATAAATCGATGACCAGTTGACAGACTTCAGGGTCGTAAACAATTGACCATGCATTGGAACAGTTATATGCATTCAGGGACTTCTTTCTTGCTTTGAACAGAACAACACTTACCTAGCTGCCATTCTAGACAACTTAGTTGACATGGTCTCTAGCCCACAACCACAGTTCCTGTTTCTAAAAATCATTACAAACAATACACACAAACTGTTGTTAATATATTAAAACATACAAATATTTATAGTGAGATGTTTCCTATATAAATCTTCAGCTTTGCAAAAACCAGTTTCCTTTTAAGATTGGTTCTAGCAGAAGTTTTTAATTCTTCTGGCTCTATGGGTTCCTGTTATGTCCAGATTCTTGGTCAACAAAACCAACGCAAGACCGGTTTTGTAGAAAACCATTCAATTCACCCATCCACACTACACAGCATGGATGGAGAAGTCTCCCCTTGGCTGCAGTTGTTCGGATGACAAATTTTCACCCAGCAGGGCCACCCATGGTTCATTTGTTTTGCTGATTTGAGGTTATTGGATTAAATTCTAACAGTGTATGGCCAGCATTAATCCAGCTTTAGGGCATTGTTTGTAAAATAACTTTTATCATTTAGGGCTTTGTGTAATCCAGCTTTTAAAGTGAATGTGCTGTCAACTTTTGTTTTTCTTGTCCTAGACAAAGTGGAGCAGGGTCTGTCCTCAATTAATTACAAACACTCAGCAATCACTGAGTGTTTGTACCAGCTCTCCTTCCTGGATCGGCTGTCACAGGAGGCTGAGTGAGTGGTGCGGGAGGAGAGCTAGATCTGACAGTTGACTCTTCCCTCGCACCGCCGGCCGACCTCCTGGAACAGCATTAAGAGCTGTCTCCGCCCACACCGCTGCGCTCCTGATCTGTCACCAGAGGCTGAGCGGGGAGGAGAGACGCCGTCTGCTCACAGCGCTCTCCACCGCTCTGCCTCCTGTGCCGGTTTTGTCCTCCCCGCTGGGACACAGAGCAGCACCCAGCGGGGAGGAGAGAAATCACAGATGCATTACTATATCGGACAACTTTTTATTGCTGTCCCTGTTACAGATTTTCTCTTCCAGTCTGGTGACATACTTGTCTTCAGTCTTAACTTGCCTATTGCAGGATTGCCTCAACTGTGTTAGTTTTACAAGTGTTGGGATACCTTAGGATACATCTATGTCTGTGGGGCAGTGGGGGTTTTAATCTTGCTGCATAATTTGTGTGGTTTCCAGTATAGCATATTTTCCAGATGCAGCAGAAATGTACCACATGTAAAATGTGTCTAAAACACACTACACCACAATGCCTGAAGACCTCCTAGGTGAATATACTGTAACATATTTTGTTACCCTCTTTTTGTATGTATTGTATGGGTGCGGCTATTTCCTATGCATGTAACTTTCAAATTGAGTTGCTCCTTTTCCCTTATGTTCCTCACTACTTTTAAGTCCGAATTCCTTGCTTAAATTAAGATGCCCTTGGGCGGGAGATGATGGGCAAATGCAGCCTGATTGAGTGACAGTCCTGTCTATGGGTCAGCCAGATACTGTCTGGATGACCGTTTTCTGGAGGGAATGTCAAACTACTTCTCCTGGCTGCTGTTCCTCTCAAGTATAAGCAGCATCTGTCCATACTACTCCACAAAGGGACACGGATGGTAAATATCTGACTGGTTTTTAACCTTTCCGTAATATATCCAAATATATTCTTTAAAGCCCGCAATTTTATTTTGGGCAGAGAAGGGTTAGAACCTCCCACAAAATATTAAGAGACATTTCCTTGGAATCCAGAGTTTCTCCATAGCTTTCACTATTGTCTATTTTTAGTGTTAATACCTCTATGTTAGCACAGCAGTTTCTTAATCTATATGTAGAGCATCTAGATGCCTTTTAGACAGTTTAAAAGCCAGAAAACAAGTACTAATGAGATCTGTAGTAAAGTTAGTGATAGTGAAACATTTTTGGGAAATTATTATGAGTTGCATGGCATCTTAGTTTTCTGCGGTGATTTTACTGGTTTATGTAACGGGACAGACTGTAGACGGATGATCTTTTTCTTGATTTCATGGAAACACAAAGCCCCTTACACTCTTACTGATGGAAGTGCTTTAATAGGTAATACGAAAGCAGAAATATTAGACTCCATTCACACCTGCGTTTAGGGACATATCACAAATGATTCAAAAGCCCTATACAAAGCAGTGAGAGGCATGACAGCGCAGTCGTTTGCATGTAATTGGACATGCAGTGATTAACTGCGGATAATCAACCCTAGACAGTGTTTGCGTGCAGGGGAGATCATCAACAAGTAATTGCTGCATGTCTGATCACGGGCTTGTTTACACCATATGTGGTCTGATGCCTTTTGATATATATCCCGAATACATTGAAAAACAAATGTTTGTGAGTGAGACTTCCATTGTGGTTTGTTGCAGTGTAGTGAATGCAACACATGCAGATATGATTCTTTAGTATCAACTGCCCCCCCTCCTCCAAAAAACAAACAAACACTAAAATGAAATAAACGCATGGAAATGCATTGCATAAACAACCATATAACTGTGCATGCGTAGTGTAAGCCAGCCCTACATGCGAATGGCTACAGGTCAGCCTCTCATTGCTTTTGTATAGGGCTCCCCACCTGCAGATGTTCATATAAACACTGCTGAGTCTCACTGAGGAATATGTAGTCTACCGCTAAACACAAGTGGGAATGTGGCTGTACGCATGCACACACACGTGTGGAGATTTTGCTTTTTCTATTGTAGCTTGGCAAACTAACAATGTCTGTCCAATAACATCTAAATTTCATTGTGATGTAAACATTTGTAAATGAAGAACTTTGGAGCAACATCACAGAACTCTTATATACTATTAATAACAATGCAAATCAAAACCCAAAATAACTATTACAACATTGGCTCTATATAATAAGAGATGTTGGCAAACACATTTTTGTGGAGTTTATACACAAAGATGGAAACCTCATTAACCGCTTTATATTAGGAATGAACATCTCATCTGATTTGTTGCATGCTAATTTTATGCACAGTTTTTTTTTTTTTTCTTAATTTAAAATATGAAAAGAGGATTTTGCATGAATTCATGACATAGACGAATGTTTCTTTGCTGTGGTAAATCATATCTGTTCTTCATTGCAGATTATGACCAAAGGAGGCAGTGCTGCTCCATTCATAAGTAGCAAAGATCATACAGTATATAATATCAGTAACAGTTCAGTTGTTACCAAAAGGATTTTTATAGGATTTGGCAAAAATATTTGAAATGTATATTTCAATACATAAGGGAGCAATGTCAATTGTATGCATGACTTTTAACAATAAAACTAGATACGCCCCCAGTTGATTAGTGGGTGTTTTCTCACTTAGCTGTCCTGTTAGTTGAATTTTTTTTGTCTTATATATATTTTGCTTGGAACTACATTAGTTTCTTTCGTACAGTCCCCAAAACTATGCGTTTGTAATAGATGTCCACTGCTGAGCTGTGTCTGTGTGCCTTGGCCTGTGTTATAAAGCAGAGGCTCTCTTATGGTGGTCTGTGTCACACTGAAGAAAGTCAAGAAGCTTTCTGGGTGGTGATAGCTTTAGGTTTGGTGTACATTTTACAATCTTATTGTCCCATCTCTGTGCAATCCGCTTCAGATTTACCAAAACTGTGTAACATGAGGGCAGACCTAAACAATCCATTTAATTGCATTTGCATCAAAACAGGAAAGACCTTGTTCTACATAGTTGATGGTAGGTCTAAAGGAGGTTGGAAAATCAGATTGTAGGAGGCTCCTACTGAACAGCTACAAAGTGGGGGTAGGTCACTAAGTAAAGTAGGCTTTTTTATTTTTTTGTAACTTGCATTACAGCTAATAGTTTGTCTCCCTTTTTCCTTGTAATCCAAAAATAAATTGGTGATCCTTAGCTAATACTTGGGTGTATATCCATACACAGGCAGTCATTTTAAACTTCATATAGTACAGCTTGTGAGGTCAAGACATATCGTAAAGCTGGAGTGAACAACGTGATGTTGAAGGCTAAGTATGTTTGCTACTTTTGTACAATCATGCTATTCCTTGAATGTTATGGCCCCCCAATTGCATTGTCTTGCACATCAAAAAAATTTCACAGGTTTGTTTACAGGCAACTGAGAGGGAACCTTAAAGTTTCACCTTTTTATCAGGCCTATTTAGGCAGACCTTGAGCTACAGTCCAGTGACTGTCTAGTCTGAGATGATGATGATCTGCTGCAGGGAGGAGGAAGCAGTTCCTCACATGTTTCTCCCTCTGATCAGACCATTTTAACTATGTAGCAAATCAAAGGTGTGAGGGTGCAGCAGTGGTCGATGCCAAGAACCGTACAGACACCACGATTTACATGATTGTAGGCTACCATTTAGCCCCAGCATTCAAGTCTTTAACCACTTGGTTAGCAGTGCTCGGATGACGTAATCAAGTAACTTAGTCTCAGCAAGGAATTGCCCAGCCTGTACACTGAGCATACATGGCTCGGTGTACAGAAATTTTAAAAAAAGTGCTGAGAGGCAGAAAAAAGGATCTATGACATATGCCTAACATGCATGGCGCACCTGACACGTGTTTACATATATATGTGTGTCTACGTGTATGTGGGGGCTGGTTTTGTCTTTAAAAAAAAAAATATATATATTGTATTCAGTGGCGGGTTAAAGAAAAGCCCCTTGGAGCATTTTTGCCATAACATGCTGGCATGCACAGCATATTGGCAGATTATGGCAGATTTACATGCCAAAGCGATCTTCTTCTCCAGTGCTGCTCTCCTCCCTTTGCCAGTGCTTCTGTCTTCTCGTGGTCATCTTCCCGGTTTCATGTCTTTGGCCACTTGATTGGCTGGGCTCAAATGACGTAACTCCCATGCTTGCACATGGGAGTTACTTCATCTCGGATGCCAAGCCTGCGCGTTGTGCTGCACATGTGCGTCTCGGTGTACAGAGGGAAAAAAAATGTTGAATGGCAAAAAGAAGGTTTTATGGTAGAAGAGACTTGTACACAATCTTCTGGCATAGAGATCCTGACCATTGGCAATATTTCTTTTAAGCTTCGTTGCACTTAACGTCATTGGTATCACGTGGCATGGAAGTGAGGGGGGACTGTATCACTCCCATCTGAGAGGCCACAGTCCGCTTGTGAAAGGTTCACTCAATCCTGTTTGTGTTGTTTTGTATGTGTTTTAAAACCATTGCTAACAACCAGTGTTTTTAAACGGCACTGGTAGACAAGTGGTTAATGAAAGACTTGACTTCCTCTTTAACCGATTGAGGAGAAAAACATAATTTTTATTTAAATTAGAAATTGTATGTCTGGTGTCTCTTTTGTGTTCCTGTTAATATGAATGCAGCTGCCAGACTCCTTCACCTAACCAACCGCTCAGTGTCTGCATCCCCCTCTGCCAATCCCTACACTGACTTCCACTCACCCAGAGGATAAAATTCAGAATATTAACAGTCACTTATAAAGCCATCCACAACTCTGCCCCCGGATATATCTCAGACCTTGTCTCCAAAATATCACCCTAACCGTCCAGTCCGCTTTTCCCAAGACCTCCTGCTTTCCAGCTCCCTAGTCAACTCCTCTAATACTCACCTCCAGGACTTCTCTAGAGTCTCTCTCCCATCCTCTGGAACTCTTTACCCCAACCTGTCCGTCTATCTCCCATCTTGACTGCCTTTAAGCGACTCATCTCTTCAGGGAAGTCTATCCCACCTCAACCTAACCACTGAACCATCACATTCTCAAATAATTCATCCCCACACAGCTACCTCCTCATGTATCATTTTCCCCTCTTTTAGATCGTATGCCCTCAGGGGCAGGGCCCTCCTTACCATCTTGTCTTGAGTTGTAGTGATTGTCTTCCTTGTATTGTGAAGCGCTGCGCAAACTGTTGGCGCTATATAAATACTATGTAATATTAATATTTCAAGCAATGAAAAAAACTCCATTATAGTTTCATAGTGTATTTCTGTCTGCGTTTCCTTCAATTAGTTGGGTTTCAAAACTAGTACCAGCAATATGCATCGTTCTCCTTTTATGTAGGCAGATCAGGCACAATAACTGCCCTTCACTTAAAATTATGATGCTGCTTTAAGGTTTATTGAATGCTTTGTCTGTGCAGCATTGCAAATGCACGCTACAGTGCAGCCAGATTTTTTTTTTTTTTTTTTTGAGGTTGCTGTACTTAACCTTTTCGAGGTTGCTGTACTTAACCTTTTCTCTGCCAGGTCCATGGAAGCCCCTCTAGCATCCAACTGGCTTTAATATTCATAGTGAGTGTTCTTACTACTACTATGGATTAGTGCCAATCTCAAACCGCTCTTCTAAGTCCTTTTACATACGCTGTAAATAATTGATGTGTTTGCCTGCCATGTTTCAAAAGGATGTCCCACTCTACAGACTCAACCAGAAAATGAATGGTGAGTGAGCAGGTTTTGCTAAAACAGTTTTGTATGCTATTATGAAATAATAACTGACACAGAGTCCATTTGCTGATGGAAAGCTTTCTTATGCCTCACAAGGGGTTTAGAAGATACTCTGTGCTTACTCAGGAGTGAAAGCATCAAATTAAAGTGTTTGTGCTGACAAAGGAAAAATTTTGGATTTCAGCAAACGATGCAGGATCGGGTGATTGCTCTGTCTGTCTCCAAAGCAGGCTGTCCAGGCCTTCTAATGAAATGCATGCATACAATTAAAGCCACTTAAAGTGTGCAGCTCCAGGATGTGTTCCATCAGTCTACAGTGACCACAGCCGTTCCCGGGACACCGGCTCCATTTCATATTCATAAATCAGCTCTTCACGCATTGGCAGCGCAGGCCCGTGGAGTAGGCAGGAGCACCGAGAGACCAGGCCCTGTAGCCAGTAACAGAAGTGAAAAATGATTCCACTTGGTGGGGGCTCCTAGATTTATTGCTGGAAGAAGCGGCAAATTGAATAGCAATGAGAGTGTGTGAATAAGCACCCTGTCAAGAGATCTGACACTGACAGATAAGGTTCACATATAGTGCCTTCACACTGCACTGTGGCTAAGAGGTTTGGCTTTGTGGGAAAGCATGGCTTGTAGGTAGAAGGCTATACATCTTCCCGCATCTGTTGACATGCTATAGTTCTTTTTGTGACTGAAAATAAAATAGCAGCACATCTCCTGAGATCAATGTGAAATCTATTTGTAGCTATATACTTGATACTTATAATCACATTGATGATTTCAGGCGGTTTTATGTGTTTGTAAATGTTCTCGAGGTTGTAGTCTGTCACCATGTGAAAAATTGTGTAGTTTTGGACATGTCCTTTATTTTACATCTGTATTTACAGATACACCACACGGTAATTATTCTTGCTGGCCATACAGTAATCATTAGTTATTAACACTCTCTCTAAACAAAATGAATGCATATGGGACCACATAGAAAATATTGCAACAGGCAATTACAGCTGTCTCAAACGATCAGGAGCTATGAACTTTAGGGATTGTCAGAACAGAAATTTGGGAGCTGTTGTTGCTGAATTGTTTTAAAGCTGCTCTCCAAGCGGCCGAGCGGCTCAGCTGAGCCAAAGCGACAGCCGAAGCGGAGCGAAAATGCTGGCCAAAGGCCGGCCGAACACCTCACAAATGACAGCTGGGCGGAGCCAGCCGTAATCTCATGGCTGGCTCCGCCCAGTTGTAATGACAGATCAGTGTCCCCAAATGACCTAGAGACGCTGATCTGTCATTAAACAGTTAGACCTGGACGGAGCTTATGTTAAGTCAGATTCAAACGAGATAATCGAAAAGGATAAAGAAATTGCTCTTTAACATATAGAGAACATAACAAAAAGACTATCTAAATTGCGTTCGTAGCTCACCATACGTTGCAGCGTCCTCTCGCGGATCCCATTCATTAGCCTCTCATTCTCTTCCCCGTGTCCTCTCCACCACTCCCCATCCAGCCGCCCCCTTGGGCATAGCGCCAAACCACAGATATATGGTATCATGAGGTAAAACTTTGATCCATGGGATATCTCTCCCTTGTTTCCAGCCCATCTCCCTTGATGACCCGATCATTTATTCTCTGAGGGCCAATCTCCCTAACGATCCTTGCAGTTCCCCCTCCAGATACCAAGTAGAGTATCTAAAGGGGCGAGCCACTTCCATCAATTCCTCATCCTGTAGGTGATAGAGGTGAAAGGGACTCCATCGATTGAAAAATTTGGTTGAGTATTGGTCCATGTCCGCGATGGACTCTAGACGTTCTTGCCACATTAAGGTGGTGACCGATTCCACAAACAGTGTCTATGAGGGCGTCTAAAATATTGGTCTTTAGGATACTGGAGGGGTTTCGTG
>NW_017308106.1:281944-282498 GCF_000935625.1 Nanorana parkeri | reverse complement strand
AGGGGGAGATGTGCGGAGGGTCGCAGGAGGGGGAGATGTGCAGGGTGGTGGTAGCGCTGTAAACAGGGGCGCCGCCCAAGCGCAGGACCTAAGCCAGCCTTCAATATGCATAATTAAAGCGCTGGTATCGGTACTGGTATCGGTGCATCACTAATGTATGATTATACTTTATATCGTTGTATTGCCGGGTTTTATAAATGAAGCCTGACCTCTGCCTGAACTCTTGTGTGGAGCTTCGCAGTGTATTGCAATAGTGTGCCAAAGGCCCGCACGTAGGTTTTTGCTTTTTTTTATTGGGGGGGGGGGGGTCCCCTCTTGCCCATGCTGCTGTCTGGACTGTAGAGCCCCCTCCTATCCCCCCCCCCCCCTCACTGGTTGCTGGCCTGTGATGGACTGTACGGCTGATGCTGTAGGGTCACTGTGTTCCCTATCTTTGATTTCCTTATCTGGACTTTAACTTATGATGGCGCGGTACTCGGCCTCATGGGAGAGATCTCATATTCCAAGCAAAGCAGCTTTGCTTACCGCAACCTGGCACTGTAATCTATTATTCA
>NW_017308106.1:268232-280799 GCF_000935625.1 Nanorana parkeri | reverse complement strand
TGGCAATATGTCTTTCGCGCTCTATTTTAGCCGTCCGTATTGCTATTTTGTATCTTTCATTGCTTTCTTTATAGTTGTGGAACGCCAATGCCGTCCCCTCTATCTTATATTTTATGAAAGCCATACGCTTTTCCTTTATGTGATGCTTTACAGTTTTATTCAGCCATACAGGTTTTGTTTTTGATCTTTTACTTTTATTACCCAATGGTATACATTTGGCAATTGCAATATGTAACGTGTTTTTAAAACATTCCCACTTTTGGTCCGTGCTTAGATTGTGAAATACATTTTCCCATTTGATGTCCCCCACTTGGTGGCGCAGTCTATCAAAGTTGGCCCTTCTGAAGTTGAGGGTTTTTGTCCTACCAGCCCTCTTGCTTTTCCTATGATCAATACTGAAAGTGATCGCGTTGTGGTCACTATTGCCCAGATTCTCCCCAACAACAATATCCTCAATTAACTTCCTGTTAGTAAATAGCTCAAGTCCCTGAGAATAAAGTCACATTTTATAGCAAGGGTAGACAACCTTGGCACTCCAACTGTTGTGAAACTACAAGCCCCATGAAGCATAACCTCTGATAGCCACAGACATGATTCCTAGAGGCAGAGACATGATGAGATTTCTAGTTTTACCACAGCTGGAGTGCCAAGGTTACCTTGCCCTGTTATATAGGAACTTCTTCAACAATAAAGGCACAAAGCATTTATCTTGGTGAGTTCAAAACTAAAGGTTCTATAGTAATAGTATGTATAGTATAGTATAGTATTTTTTTTGGAGCAATCAAAGTTTAAGCATAAATATCTCTCATCTGAAGACCTAGGAACTATAGTATTTTAGCAGAAATAGTCCCTATTAAGTGTTGCAACAAATTGCCTAAGGCCGAGTTCACACCTAGGCGGCATCGTTCTTGTGTGTTTATATGTGTGTGTTCAGTGTGCAGGTATTTGAACGTTTACGCGCTTATTGCACATTTCATGTACCTTTCTGGGCATTTGGCATTTTCCTGCTGGCATCTTGCTGCTCAGGTGTGAACCAGGGCTATTGAAAACCATGGGATTTCTTGTGTTGGGCTTTTAAAAGCGCTTTTTCCAACTGCTCAAAAACGCCTAAGTATGAACCAGGCCTAAGGGTTTGACATTTGTAGATATTGTCTGCGTCCACTTCATTGTTGAGGAGGCTCATTGAGTTTTAGTGTCTGCCTCTCCTCTGATCAGCTATTTTTGTGAATTTACTAATCAATAGAAGTATTTTATTGCTAATGGTAAAGCCCAGTTGAACTTTCAGTTTAATGCAGCTAAGTCAATTCCAGGTTCATCAACACAAAACATGTGCAATGCATTACATTTTGTTTTCTTTAGAAAGCAGCCACAGTCTGAATAGAAAGCCTATCCCCAGCCAGCATGCTGCAGAGAAGGACCCTCATTTTCTGTGTTGAAGCAGTGGTCTGTCTGCTGGGATCAGACATGCCCCCCTGCTGAGGCATACCAATGCTCATGCTTCCTACTAATTTAAAAGCTATAGGTTTGACTCTGAAGGAGGTGTGGTGGACCTCTGCAGAGAGAGCACGGTTTCCACAGATAGAGAACATTTTCTTCCCTATAGCATGTTGAAAAGTCAATTAGGCTTTACTTCAAAGAGAATTTGTGCACAAATGACATGATTAAAGTAAATTTTCAAAAAGACCTTGGGAACAAATTATAATGGTTCATTGTTATTACCCTCTGGGACACCGAAAAGTCAAATATTAAAGTTTACTAAAATGAGGGTATTTATTTTTACAGGAAAATATTGTATAATAATGCACATGTATTGTCACCTCTTCTTAATTTTTTGAGACAAGACAAGACAAGTGTGGTTTATTTATAGGACTATGCCTATTGTTACATGCTAGAGTATTAGTGAAAGCAACAGGTATGCATCCACTGAAATTCTAATATTGAAATACTTTCTACTGTTAAAGTGAAATTAAAGTCAACAGGTTTTTCAGCTATTTCAAATGCTGATGGAGTCACTTACAATACATTCTGCTCCTTGATGTTTAAAAGTTTTAGTTTCCTGCAGTATCATCTGGTCCCCTGAGCACTGGTCCTGACTTCCTGTTTCAGAGTGACCCCTTCCTTAATCAGAGTGTAATGCAGTCACCCTTGTGGGGTCCCCCCTAAAATCTCACCCGGGGCAGGAAGCATTCGGGAGTTAGGTAGCAACAAAGGGGCGGAGCGAGTAATGACATCACAGGACTTGTTCTGCCCCTTTTGTTGACATTCTGTGACAGCTCTCAGCCCCTTTGTTGACATTCGGGAGCAGAGTTGTCATAATCACAGCTCTGGTCCCGAATGTCTCCCGAATACCTCCAAGGCCTGTTCGACCCTTTGTTGACATTTGGTCATAATCATAGCTCTGCTCCCGAATGTCAACAAAGGGGCAGAGAGGGGGTCCACCCTGGCAAAGCACCCCCCCATGTTGAGGGCATGTGGCCCGGTATGGTGCAGGAGGGGGGCCACACGCTCATCTCTCCCCTTTCCTGCTCTGCCAGGCTGCTGCTCGGATCGAGGGTCTGGTACGGTATTTTATGGGGGACCCCACGCTTTGTTTTTTTTGGCATTGGGGTCCCACCTAAAATTCCTACCATATCTAAAGGTCATGGTGTGAATTGGGGAGGAGACTCCATGCTGTTTTTTTTCTTTTTTAACAGCAAAAGTTAATTCCGAATGAGATTTGGAAAAAATTTCACATGCATTTGAATTTTGTTATCGGGAAATTCGGATACATTCAGATGGATTATTTATTTAATTCAGAAATTAGGATGCATCCAAATGTCCGAATTTTCTGATATCCATCTGAATTTTAATCATAACAAAACGAATCGCACATGTCTAATGCAGAAAGCAAGTGTTTATGCAGGGCAGAAATCAAACTCAGCTTGTCACAGCACAGCAACTCCAGCAGCGGGGATTTTTTTCTGGAAAAAAACAGTTCTCATAGTTCTACAAGCAAATCCAATGCATGTACAGCGTTTCAAACTGTAGGAAGATTTCTAATGAGTATCAGACACAAGAGTGATACCTTTGGCTGTATCTGTAGCTGAGTGTCTCTAAGCAGCCATGTGCTCTATCAGGCACACATTAACTTTACAGCAGTTAGTGCTGAGTGCATAGGAGGTTATTGAATTCTGCTGTTTCACTGTTAAATGATCCGTAGTACATGATATGTAGCCCTGTACCCCCTTTTCCACTTACAGAGCTAGGTTATTTTTCTTTTAAATAAATATTCATGTAATTTTATTGGTATCTATCTACCAGTAGCTGCCTCATTTCCCACCCTCGGCCTATATTCGAGTCAATACTTTTTCCCAGTTTTTTGTGGTAAAATTAGGTACCTCGGCTTATATTGGGGACGGCTTATACTCGAGTATATACGGTAGAATAAATGGAGGACTGACACCAGGCTCACGAAGAAGCAGGTTTATTCTGCCGAGAACAAACAGCAATTTAGGGATGTTACAAAAAATATGGGCTTGCAGGCCAAATTTATAGGGATTTGAACAATGGGATCAAAAGTGTTACCCAGAATTATCAAGAACAGTAGATGGATCTTTTTGTTTTGATAAGAAGCCATCATATCAAGGTTAGAGGACAGCTATTGTTCCTTAAGCCAAAGTCAGAAAATGAGTAATGACTTTGCCTTTGAACTCTTGTTACCTTGATTTACAAAGTTCCTCATGTTGCTTATTGATACAACTATTTATATATTTATTATATGAGGTAATGGTGTTTCAAGTATAAGTCAGGATAACAATGATTTATAATAGCTATAACTATATTTACTGGTAATATAGTGATTGGATATATATATACATATATAATTAATATATAGCTATTGACTGCACAAATATACACCATTGTGTATTATATAAATGCAGGTCAAATCTCTTGACTTACTCATTATTCTTTACAATGCATGACAAATATGAAAAAATATGTTCCAAATATATTATCTTAAATGTGTGCTAAAGGTTATGCAAAACTATGCAACTCATAATGCACTGTTTATGAAGCTTGTGTTCTCTGTGAAGGACACTCCAAGTAGAACAATAAAATAATGTTTTCATCTTATCTATGAAAATGCACAATAATATGCAAGATTCGTTCTGATATTGTATGTATTTCTCTATGTAGCTAGATATTCTACAGTCTTTTAAGATTAAATGAAAACTATGGGGTAACCTCTTTAGGGTCACAGGAGGACATATATTAACATCCTCCCGTGACCCAAAGCTCAGTATATAGCGAGCTATTGCTCACCACCCCAATTTTTTACAATTCTTTTATTTAATAAAAAATGGCTCAATCAATGTAATCCAGTGTCAATCACGATGAATGATTTCCGGCTGCTCACCTAACTAAAAAAGTCCAGCCGCACAACGGCCTATCCAAACCTACTGAATGTTATTGTGTTATGACAGCTGAGAATGTCAAATGGGAGTAACAAGCCACGTGACGTCACGGCTCGTTCCACCCATTTGTTTACATTTTGGCCAGATATGTCATTTTGTGGCGAGTCTTCGATGGGTTTGTGTGGGTCGTTGTGTGGTGGGACTTTTTTTTATTTTGGCGAGTCGTCGGGCGTCGTTCATTGTAAGTGACGCTGAAGTTAATCGATGGAGCTGGTTTTTTTTTTTAAATAAAGGAATTGTCAAAATTGTACTCTTGTTTTTTTTCAATTAAATGATTTTTTTTCTAAAAGTGTGGCGTGTTTATTTAAATTTTAGTTTAACCCTTTAATTACTGAGAAGGGGTACAAGTACCCCTTACTCATTCACAAGGGATGGCGGCATCTGTGTGCCCTCTTAATTAAAGGAGTACCCAGATTCAAATAAGCCCCCCTGCCTGCAGACCCCCACAACCATTGGGTCAGGGTTGTGGGGAACAGCAAAAATTTTCCCAGCACACTCACCAGCCAGCATGCAAAAAAACTTGTCTCACAGCTAAGGTTAAAAACAGAGGTTTAGATGCACATCTTCTGCAGAAAATGTGAAAGCCGCGCCAAGGCACCTCTATATAGTGCGGTCCTAACTCTAAACTATAAGAGTCTCCATCTTGGAGCACATGTGGCAAAATATAAAATTGGGTGCAGGTTTGTCAGGAGGAAGCCTAACCTCCCTTAAAGGCACAGGGACGCACAAGAGACAACGGCAGCTGAGACCCCCCATACGTCACTGCACCAAATCAGTCAAGCAAAAAATGGCAAACGTGGGGAGGGTTGTGGGCAAGAGGCCCTTTTTCCCCTTGGCATGGGGACACCCTCCAAATGGCAAGGGCACATGGTCTAGTAAGGTGCAGGGAGGGGGGTGTTCGATCGTCCCCCACCTTCCCTGCCCTGACAAGCCTGTGCTCGGATCAAGGGTCTGGTAGGAATTTTTGGGGGACCCCACAGTCCCCCCCCCCATTTTTGGGGTACCCCATTAAAATTCCTACCAGACCTAAAGGGCCTTTACTCACTGCCGTTCAGCCCCTATGTGAACAGGGTCAAACGGCAGTAAGTGAGCTGCTGGAGCTTTGGCTCAGCCAATTGGCTCAGCCAATCCAGATGTTGGATCAGCTGAGTCAAAGTCCTTCTGCCATTCAGCTCAGCCGAACATGCAGAGCATGTTCAGCTTGCCGAAGTGTCGCCGAAGGCAGCCAATGCATGGCTGATTTTAGCCGATGTACAGCTGAAATCAGCCGTACTGAGCCGTTGTGAAAAGCCGAATGTTGTTTGGCTCACTTCACTTCGGCTGGGTTTTTCACTTCACTGAATAACCCCCTAAGTGAAAACTAGCCAGCTCACCAATTAATTATCACTGGACAGCTCAGATTAACTTTCTAAAGATCACCTACCTGATAACGGCCGGTACTTCACCCTTACTAGTCAACATTAGGTTCACAAATTCACTCAGTATTCATACCTTTTGAATATATATGTAGCTATAATATTTAAACAAGGAAAACACATATCAAACTCAGTGAGTGGCTTATTTCATAACACACATTCTATTGTTTAACAGGCAGTATTAAGTGTGTATATAGAAATATGGCAATTGTTATGAAATTGACAGTTTGGGAGGGTGAGCAGATCATAAAATGCTTCAGCCCTCCTGCTCACCTCAGCAAGTCTTCCTGATTGGATGAGAAGCTGGCTCAGTAAAACCACCTAGAGGGCCCACAAAAAGCTGCTGCACAAGGCAGCTAGGAAGATTTTGTCTACCATCAAAAGAGAAGGCTCTTGTGTCCATCAAAGAAGGAGCTTTCATTTCACCATCAAGAAGAAGCTTTCATTAAAATCAAGGACCAAACCATTGCCTTACTTTGAGAGGAGCCAAATGCAGATCCTTCTTCCCGTGCATTGAACTGGACTCTGCTAAAATGCACAAAACCCAGGACCTTGTTAAGTACTTTCATTCATAATGTTTTTTGCACCATTTCTTCAAAATCGTTAAGCTTTTCTCTATACTCTAAATAAGAACTTAAAGTATAATTGTCTCTGTGAAGAGCGCTAATGTATTGTAAAACCTGTTCTATTCCTGTTTGAAGGGACAGTGTGCATTACATGCATTGCTTAAGTTTTGAATATTCACAGCATTTGTTGGGAGCGGTGTTTGTTTTTGTTAAAACACATAGTGGCAGATATTGTTTGTGTGTGTGAAGGGGTAACTGCAGAGTTAGCCAACCCCACGATCGCTCTCAGTCTGCTTGCCTTAGATTGTTTTACTGTGAGCGGAGTCGGGCTAAGAGTTGTATTGTCACATCTTGGTGGCAGCATGTTGGTGATCTACAGCGGAATTGGACTGGCTGCTCCGTTACATAGTCTTCTTGTCTTGATAAGACTCCCTCTTATCAAGGTTAGAGGATAGCTGTCTTGGCATTGCCCTATTGTTTCTTGAGTTAAAGTCAGAAAATGTGTTTATAACTTTCTGTCATTAAACACTTGTTGTCATGACCTACAAAGCCTAAATGTCCTACGTGAACTTTTGTTACCTCAACTACAAAGTTCTGTGTTGCTTATTCTTACAACTGCTTGCATATGTATTATATGTGTACATACGTCAGGATAATAAGGATATAGGAAGTGCAAAATTTGTGGACTCTCTCTGATTCTCCCAGATGGGTCACCTTCTTCTGCCCCCTCCATCTGCCCTTCATGTGTCTATGCTCATGATCTTTATCCTGATTACTCTCATTCACTTACATGGGGGCACTAAGATTGGTCCAAAAACACAAAAAACCTTTGATTGAGGTCTTGATGTCCTGTCTCTGGCATGTTTATGTACTGCATATAAGTTTGTTAAGTGTTATTGCCTAAGTCCACATGTGCCCTGCCATCTAAACCTCTGCTTTTAACCTTAGTTGTTAGACAGGTTTTTTTTTTGCATGCTGGCTGGTGAGTGTGCCTGGAAACGTTTCGCTGTTTTACTGCCATTCAAAGACACACCACTTGTAATACCATCACATTCTCACCCTTTGTACAGTCACTTGGCCATTGTAGCATATCAAAGCAACCTGAGCTCAAGGAGACAACACAGTTGTGATGCTAGTAACAGACCACACTATCACACCTGCCCTTGAAGACAAAAAGGAAATCTTAATTATAAGGGATGACAGTTGACTTTAGCATACTAATGAAGTCAGCAATGAGAAATCTTTTGATTATACTAATCTCAGAGAAGATACAGCCCTCAACTTACAATTCAATTTACACATTAGGTGGCACACATGGGTTGGCTAGTTATGTTTATACATTTATCTGTATTGATTCTTACATATTATTTGAAATACTGTATGTAAATTTCCATTGGGCATTGGCTGGATTTTTTTGGGATATAATATATATAACTATATTACACAAATATAGAAATATACACTATTGGCTATTATATAGTGCAGGAGCAATCAGTTTGCTTACGCATTATTCTCTACAATAGATTACTAATATGACAAGATATGTTCCAGATGTATTGTATTAAATGTGTGCTAAAGGTTATGCAAATGTATGTAGCTAACAATGCAGTGTTTATGAAGCTTGTGTTCTCTGTGAAGGACAATGTGTGTAGAACAAAATAATTATTTGGTCATCTCATCTTTGAAAATACACTATAATATGCAAGGTTAGTTCAAATATAAAATTCATATATATATATATATATATTTTTTTTTAATAAGTAACATAAAGAAGGAAGTGGAAAAACAATAGAACACAGAAAACACAGAAACAAACAATAATAAAGTGGGTTGCTGGTGGCAGCACACTAGTTCTTGCTTTTGAGTGGAGAACCAATGCTTTTTAGTACAGGATAAAGTAGGTATTCTTCTACAGGGGCTATTTTAACATTAACATTAGGGATGTCAATCAACCGCCATTTTCAAAAGGGAAGGTCTGCAATGGTGGCCACTTTATTTCTAGGGTTATATAATAGGGTTTGGGTTAAGTGTTAAGTTGCAATTAGAGTTAAGTGTTGGTGAAGTTTAAGTGTTAAAGCAAATATCCTATGGAAAAACACCCTAAATCTACATTTCATCGAGTTGGTGAGCAGCGGGCATCGTGAAGGACGAGGATCTATATCGTTGAACGACGTGATTGATGAATGATTTACATTGTGAGACATTTTTTTAAATAAAGGAATTATTAAAAACTGTGTGCTGTGTTTTTTTACTAATAAAGGACTTTACAAACTGGTGTGGCGTGTTTATTTACTATTTAGTATATTGAGGGCATGTGGCCTGGTATGGTGCAGGAGGGGGGGTGGCACATGATCACCCCCCTATCATTCTCTGCCAGGCTGCTCTTTGTATCAAGGGTCTGCTAAGTGATTTGGGGGGGGGACCACAGGCTTTTTTTTGAATTGTCTAACACCTTTCAGTTCATTTCTGCAAATTTGGATGCATCTGAATTTTTGGTACTACAAAATTCACATTCGTTCAAATTCCTTATTTTTTTCATTCTGAAATTTGGATGCATCTGAATGTCCGAATAGGCCGATATTCGTCAGAATTTCAATTCAGAAGGAAAAGAATCGTATATGTCTACTAAGCAATACCTTGAAAAATCTGCCTTTTGCCTTAAAAACATTATGTGAGGTTGCAGTGTGCTTCCTTACATGGGACGTTGCCTATGCATATGCAATCCTGCTTCTGTAGTGTCATAGTTGGATATCTACAATGTTAGGACTTCTAAATATGTGCTGCCCACTCCTGCCATTGTTGACTGGTATTATCACGAAATTTGGGTGTTATAGTGACAATTAGTGATGGCATTACCATGCTGCTATTTGTTCACTTGAGGGACTGCTGAAAATGAACTTTTATCTGAGTATCTGCAGTTCAGGGAGTACCTACTAGGTAAGATGTGGACTTGGGACTGGAGGGGTGATCCCACCCATTTATTTTAAAACAGGCTCACAGAAAATTGTTTATTGCCTATTATTCTTTATTGCCAGAAAATGTATTATTGCCTATGAAACAAATGTTATCTAAAAACTATGGAAATGAGAGAAAATTGCTGCCTGTGCCATAGTAGATAAGAAGTCCTTTTATAGCAGAGGTCTATACTCTATTCTGCTTAAAGGAGAACTATGAGGTGAGTGAAAATCGATATAGTGGGCAGAACCGAAACTTGGCTAGATAGCGCACACGATTGGACTACTAATATAGAAGGGTACAACCTGTTTAGGAGGGACAGGCTTGCAAGAAGGGGGGGGGTATGCATTTATGTTAAAAATAACCTCCATATGCACATACGGGACGATATCACATCAGATGGTGGAGATGACGTGGAATCTTTATGGCTAGAACTAGATAGAACGGACCCTAGCCGTAAACTTATTGTGGGTGTCTGTTATAAACCTCCTAATATCCGGGAGGAGGCACATCTACAATCCCAAAAAGAAATAGCTGGGAAATAGGGAAATGTTGTGGTAATGGGCGACTTCAAATACCCAAGCATCAATTGGGCTAATGGAACTTCCCATTCGGCAAATGCGGCTCGTTTTCTGAACATTTTGCGAGACAATGTCATGGATCAGATGGTTGAGTATCCAACTAGGAAAAATGCCATCCTAGACTTGATCATTTGCCATAATACGGAATTAATAGAGGATATTGTAATCGGGGAGGCACTGGGTAATAGTGATCACAAGGTGATTACTTTTAATATTGGGTACAGGAAAGGGAACTGGGCTGGTCAGACGAGAAGCCTAAACTTCAGAAAGGATAACTTTGATAAACTATGCAATATAGTGGGTGGCATCGAATGGGAAAACTTATTTAATAAACTAAGCACTGACCAGAAGTGTGCCTGTTTTAAGAACAAATAAAAAAATGCTATTACCAAGTGTATACCGTTGGGTAACAAAAGTAAAAGATCAAAAACTAAGCCTATATGGCTAAATAAAACAGTAATACAACACATTAACGAAAAGAAAGTGGCATTTAGTAAGTATAAGACGGAGGGGACAGCATTGGCATTCCATAACTACAAAGAATGTAATAAAAGTTGTAAACTGGTAATCCGTGCTGCACAAATTGAATGTGAGAAGCATATTGCCACAGTTAGTAAAAGGAACCCCAAAAAATTATATCAATACATAAACAGTAAAAAGGTGAGAAAGGGGCAGGTAGGCCCAATAAAGGACAAAAATGGGAGGTTAGTCACAAACGACAGGGAGAGGGCCGAGACGCTAAATACTTTTTTCTCGACGGTATTCACCAAGGAAAAAGACGGGTTTAATATACATGATAAAACACATTGTTTAAAAGAAAGTATACCTCAGTGGTTGACCGAAACCAGGATACAACATAGGCTTAAACTACTTAATGCAAATAAAGCATTAGGACCTGATAATCTACACCCCAAGGTACTCAAAGAACTCAGCCAGGTAATAACGAGACCATTATGCCTCATTTTTAAGGAATCCATAATGACTGGTAGAGTGCCAAGTGACTGGCGGAGGGCTAATGTGGTACATATATTTAAAAAAGGGTCAAAATGCCAACCCGGGAACTACAGACCAGTTAGTCTGACATCCATAGTATGCAAACTGCTAGAGGAAATGATTAAGGACTACTTAATGGAATTTGTTCAGGATAATGGCATAATAACTGATAACCAGCATGGATTTAGGAAGGATCGTTCTTGCCAGACCAATCTGCTAACCTTTTACGAAGGGGTAAGTAGAGATCTGGATGGAGGGAGGCCGGTGGACGTAGTGTATCTGGACTTTTCCAAAGCATTTGATACGGTGCCACATAAATGCTTGTTATACAAGCTAAGGTCTATGGGCGTAGATGAAATAGTGTGGACGTGGATTGAAAACTGGCTACAGGAACGTGTACAAAGAGTATCGATTAATGGCACCTTTTCAGACTGGGCTGAGGTCATGAGTGGGGTGCCCCAGGGTTCTGTGCTGGGCCCCATGCTTTTCAACCTGTTTATTAATGACATCGGGGAGGGAGTAAATATCGATGTTTCAGTGTTTGCTGATGATACCAAAATTGGGAGGTTAATAGACATGGATTTAGACATTGTAACATTACAGGAGGACCTGGATAAAATAGGGGAGTGGGCAACTGTATGGCAGATGAAGTTCAATGTCAATAAATGCAAAGTAATGCACTTTGGAGTTAAAAATAGGCAAATGGACTATACAATTATTGGTATGCCACTAGGGAAGCAAGGTAAACAAAGCAAGTAGAGTCCTGTCTTGTATTAAGAAGGGATGTATTGCAGGGACAAGTCTATTATTTTGCCACTTTACAGATCACTGGTTCGGCCTCATCTGGAGTATGCGGTCCAGTTTTGGTCACCATGTCCTTGAGCTGGAAAAAGTCCAGCTGAGGGCAACCAAACTCATTAAGGGATTGGAGGACCAGAGCTATGAAACAAGACGGTTAAAATTAAATATGTTTTTGTGGTTGTATTGGCTCCCTATCCCACATTTTCTGGCACTGTAGGTCTCTACGCGTGTTCTGGAATAGAGTTTTCCGAATCATCACCCATTTTGCAGGGACATGATTTTCTTGTATAAACTGTTCAATGGTGACAGCAACATTATTAACAAACTCTTTGCGGTTAACCCCATAACAAAGACTAGAGGCCACCACCAAAAATTGGTGTAGAAAAAATTTCAGCACACGGGGCGCAAGGGGTTCTTCTCAGTTAGAGCGGTTAAGGTCTGGAACTCACTGCCACAGGCAGTGATTTCAGCTAAGAGTGTGGAATGATTCAAGAAACTCTTGAACGATTTCCTTGGAGACCATAACATTCAGGGGCACAGGTACTGCTAAGAGCAAAATCACACATGTACTCATACACATGCACACACCAGCTCAACCATAAATACATACACGCAATAGATTGGACTTGTCACAATATCCGGAAATCCGTGCCGGATTTTCGCTTTGCTCCCTGTTTCTGGGCTGTCAGCCTATGGTGTCTCACAAGGCTGCAGCCAATCTGCTCTCCTTCTCCCCTATTTAGGACTTCCTCACTTGTTGCTCTTGGTGCGAGCAACAAGTCTTATGCCTTGTTCCGTACCC
>NW_017308106.1:239501-268066 GCF_000935625.1 Nanorana parkeri | reverse complement strand
TCTGTCGAATACCTGGCCCTTCTTAGATTCTGCGCCTCTAGTGCGTCCTCAGAACGCACAGACTATTCGTTCCTCTCTCCCTGTGACCTACATCCCCGATATCGCGCCTCTTTGTGACTCCTACCAACTCCGCAAATACAGGGCTCACGTACCCTAGTACCCTGGTCCCTAGACCGTGACAGGACTTGATGGACTTATGTCTTTATTCAACCTCAAATACTATGTTACTATGTAACAATGGGATGTGCTAATTGCACTAGCCCGTCTGCTAAAATGGAGTGCTTTATTTGGCAGGCTGGTGTAAATGGACCCTTAAAGGTGCAAAATATAGTTTCTGCCCCCTAACTTAAAATATTCCCCTTTCCACTGCTGCCCCATACCCCAACCTAAAGTATATCATGCTACCCTGCCACAGATGTGTTTATACCACCATTCTACAGGCATGTCCTCCCACAAAGTGCACAACCTTCGATATAATCTACCTTGTATGGTCGTGCATGCCCAGTTTATCCCCATAGACCTTTATGGGGTTGTCCCTTGAAGCAGAAGATGTTCAGGAGGCAACCCCCTAGAAGTCTATGAATAGTGAGTGCTCTTGAGTGAGTGTAGCCTTTATCTGAAAATCCACACATATTTTAACCAGTTGACATCCGCGGTGTTAAACCCCCTTCCCATCCAGGCCATTTTTCAGTATTCAGCGCTGCGGTACTTTGACTGACATTTATTCCGTCATGCAGCGCTGTACTGAAATGAATTTTATACCCTTTTTTGGGGACAGATAGAGCTTTCTTTTGGTGGTATTTATTCACCACTGTGGGGGGGTGCCGCGAACGAGCACATATAGGCGATCGGCGGGCTATGGACCCGCCGATCGCCTATATGTGAAACACCCGGTAACGGGTGTGTGCATTTAGCGGGTCTTTTCTGCCCGTGCGTGCCCGCTAGGGGGCGCGCGCGAGCAGAAAAAAATTGCCGTCTGGAGACGGCAACCCGCAGATGCTGCAGTGCCGTCCGTCCGTTTTTTTACTACGGGCGGACGGCAAGAGGTTAAAGAAAGTAAATGATATGCACAGAAAAAAAGATATAATCTCCCCATTTTTCATTAACCACATACATGGTGCCCATCATTAATGTATGAGAGGGGATGCATGGAATACTATTGCAAAAACGTTAAGCTATTTTGATTTCCAGGAAAGGAACTTGGGATTTGCTTGATCGGAATTATAACATTAATTACAATTAATATTAAACTAAGATAGATAAGGTAGAGGATATATGCTGTATATATGCCGTATATGCAGGAAGGTAGGCCACAGCATTGGTGAATGTGTGCCTGTGACACTTGGAATGTTTTGAATTGATAAATAAATAAAACAGATTTATTGAGGTGAGCATGTAAGTGTTTTTTTCATCTCTAGCATAGCTATATAGACGGTTTCTTTTTTTAATCCTGGCACCCAAGGAAGCTAATCAAGAGTGAGCTGACAAGCTGTGATCCTTCAATCCAGACGGAATATTCTAACTTCTACTCTGAGGAATTGCATGTGTGGTGAGCTCAACTTCTTTTTCCTAGCAATATTTTTTCTTTAAGGAGAATCTAAAGAATTGTTAATGTAGATCTATGGGAAGCCCGACGGCATTATGGAACATAATACTATTTATTATGGCACAATTCACTAAAGACTAATAGTATTTTTCAGGAAAAAAATGTCTGACATTGCTTGTTAATGTTCACTTGAATTATCATTTCCAAGCATTTTATTTTGCATGTAAACGTGTGAAAATAAGTCATTCAACACAGAAAATGTACCATTCTTTTTAGGTAAATACCTGTGTAAACCAAATTTGTAAAGTACCAAACTGGCTATGGATCTTACCAGCAGGCTCTTACATGCCCTTTGCATCATCTGCTTATTTTCAGATAATCCTTTATTATGCATATGTCAACCGTACCAACCGTACCTTGTGGTCTGGCCCACTGGTTCTAATCACAGTGCATCCCTATAGGCCAAAGAGGCTGCCTATCACACTTAGTAGACAATAGGAGGGTGCTACAGCAGGGGTAGGCACTACAAATCCAATTATGGCTTTGCCTCTGGGAGTCATGCCTGTGGGTGTCATAGTTTTGTAATGCCTCATGGAACTTGTAGTTTCACAACAACTGTTGTGCAAAGGTTGTCTACCCCTTCGCTAGAGTCAGCTAGAGTGAGGCCATCCAATCTGTAGTTGCATTCAGCATAATTTAAGTCTCACTGTTTAAAATAGACATATAAAGCATGCAGGCACATTGAAATGCTTGCTGCTATAACCAGGGGTCGGTGATGTTACAAGATGGCACAGAGACACTTTAAAATGAAAGGAAAAACATTCGGACATCCTCCTCAGAATTTTAAGTTTTTTCAAATACTTGAATTTGAATCAAGTATTTGATTGCATGCAAGCAGTATTTCAAAGTTTGTGTACACTTTGGATTGTGCTGTGCTTGATTCAACAAACAATCAGTCAAAATGCAGATTGCATTGCCTGCCACAAAGACTTTTGGAGTGGGTCCCTTCATTATATTATAGAGGTGGGTGAAGAGTGCCGTGAGTGAAGAGAAACTCCATCTAGTTGAAGAACAACAATCACTTTATTGGCGTATGATGTAAAACATTGCCAGCACTTTCCATGGGATTCTTGTTAAGGCACAGCAGACGACCTGGAATACTGTTATCATATTAGGACAAAGACTGCAGTGCCCACAACCAGCAGATCTAACACTACTGAAGCTCTAAAGAAGTTGGTATATGACGCTCCTCGCCCACCTCCATAATCTTATCATAAAAATATGGCGAACACACAAAATGAAAATACTACAGTATATAAAAATACTTCCAATTAATCATTGTAGAAATAAATCCAATCTAATCGAATACTTACTCAAAATACACCATATGTTCCCATTGCCAGGTATACATTTCTTTTTCTATCTGTCTGTATGTGTAGCATTAACTAGAACTCTAATGTAATATTTTTGTATAAAATGACTTCTATGCTGAAATATTTCCTTATACTGATGTAAAATGTGTGCCCTAACACCTGCAATAAGTGCAAAGTCACCAGAGGCAACCATTAGCTTAGCCTCTTCTTTGACAAGGTCTCATTTTGCAGATCAATGATTATTATAAACGCTTTACGATTGCAGTCTGCTTCATTCGTCCCGTAGGCTTTGTCTAATGGAATCTGACAGCACAATCCATATTTAAAGTGACTGTTGGCAGCATGAAGTCAAAGTCCTGATTCCCTTTTAGAGCCGTTATGTCAGTATTGAAAAATGATTGACAAACACCTAGGAGTCTAGCCTGTCCCCATGGGTAACAGGCTTATATTACACAAAGTCATTTTTCCATATCCAATTCCATAGGCATCAGTCTTGAAACTTTGCTGGCAGACAAAATGGCTTACAAATTACAAAGTAAATGTAATATGCGGTTTGAGCTATAAAACAGGTATATAAAGTGGGCCATACTCAGGCAATCCTTCTATCACCTTGACATATACTGGGTTCATTCAGTAAGATAGGGGAAGGACCAACAAATATATACAGTACTAAGTGCCATAAAACCAAGATATATATTTCCCTATCCAATTAACAGTATTAGATTCAGATCAGTAAAGTATACATTCTGACCAGTTGCTATTAAAGATCTATTTTAGGTGTTCATCCAAAATGTATCTGGTTGTATTGATCAGGGCTTTGTAAAGATTTTATAGTTCACTCTTTGCATCAAAAGCAATTGTGATGTTGGTGTGATATCTGATTAATTCATACAAGTTCTTCCAGACTCCTTTGTGCCTTACCTTTTCTGTATCTGTAAAAAATAAGTCAAGACAACTGGACTTGCTGTATTTTTCTTGAAGACATTTCACTGGTTATCCAACCAGACCAGCTTTCTCAATTCAGAATGACTTGTACAAAAATTATCTGGGAATAAATATGGTGAATGTTGCTCCAATCCACATAATCTGTTAGTCGCAACCAGGTGTTGATTGCATTTGCATAATTTGAGTCTAGGAAGTGTTATTAACCTGGCTAGGGAGAGGTGTTAAAACAACATTGTATGTGGTAGACAATAGATTTCTCACCCCCTCACCTCTATTCAAGCTCGGCTTCTCAATTTTTAAATAAATGGCCTCTTTCACACCTCTTTTAAACAATGTCTGCCACATACAATGCTGTTTTAACACCTCTCTTTGGGCTGGTTAATCATGTACAAGTCATTCTGAATTAAGAAAGCTGGTTGGATGACCAGTGAAAATACAGCAAGTCCAGTTGCCTTGACTTATTTTTTACAGATATATCACGACCTTGATGAATGAGAACCTTCACAGACTTACCTGTTCTGGTGACCGAAGACATCTATTCACACAAATGTACTTATGTATACAAGGGTTTTCTGGCAATGGGACAGTGCAGGAAATACAAGGATGTTCTGCTCACCCTATCACTACTCTGGCTAAGGAATTATGATACCTCACATGTGCTGTCCCACAGCTAGTCAGAAGAGCCCTGTATAAAAGCTTTGAAGAAGTAAATGTGTGTCAATCGCTGCCTACACACAGAGTAATGCCCTTCTATGAGCTGTAGTTAACATCAGAACTCCTACAAAACAAACTTCTCCACCATTTTAAACCCTTTGATTTATTTCTTTATATCCTCATCACCCTCAGTCTCCACTAAGACAACCCTAGTCACAACCTACTGCACTGCTGAACCAACAACAGCAATATTTGTTTTTGCCATGACTGGATCTTCATCACTGGAACAGGTGGAAACAAAGCCTAAATAAACCTCATTCTACTACAATCAGCATTTTTTAACTGTTCCTTAACCAATTTAAAGTATTGTGACTGTATATATGCATTTAAAGGGATTACTATATTTCTCTAATGATGCAATTTGGAGGGTGGCACCATGCCGATGGGGACAAGGGCCTCTCCCCACAACTCTGATTCAGTGGGTAAAAATCCCCCTATATAATAGCAAAGGCACACTGACAGGTCTTCTTTATGGAGACATTAGGGGTCTCTAGGACCCCTAAAGTCACCTGTGGACCCCAAAAGAAGCTGATGAAGCAGAGATCTGCTTCATCAGCTTCTTCTCTCTGGCTATAGCAGCCAGATGACTGACAGGTGAATGCGGAAGTGATGTAATACACATCACTTCTGCATTCACAGCCCGGACGGAGATCAGCAAGGAGCTGACCTCCCGTCCTCCTCCTCCTGACGCCCTCCGAGCCGACCCCGGGCCGCAGATGGGGCAGGGGATCCCGGGATTCACGGTGAGGGGTCAGGGGGGGAGCAAAAAGAAAACGGCGGCGGCCGCGCGGGGAGGGGGGATGGCGGACGCGAACGAGCACATATAGGCGATCGGCGGGCTATGGAGCTGCTGATCGCCTATATGTGAAACACCCGTTACCGGGTGTTTGCATTGGTCGGGTCTTTTCTGCCCGTGCGTGCCCGCTAGGGCAGACGGCAAGAGGTTAAAAGCAGAAGTTTTTGTTGCATACATTTGCAAATACACATTGAAGCCCCACTGCTACATCAAGGTACCATTGAAGTGTGTGGTCACTAACTCTAAACTATCTGTTTTCAGCTATGGGACAAATAAAGCAATGCACAATCTAAGAGTGGGCTCACCTGGAGGAGAAAACCTTGTTTCTATTTCTCCTTCTCACAATGCAAGTCAAATGAATTTTTGATAATGTACTTCCTTCATGTCTGATACTTAATCTCAGCAACTGTTACTGTGGATCTAAACCCATTTGATAAAATCAACAACAGGATGATGTCACTCCAAAGAATGATACTAACATCTTAATTTCTTTAAAAAGGGGTAGAGCAGGAAACAGCTCTAATTTGTTTCAAGCACAGCTGGGCTAGTAGTAGAGTGATTTTCTGAGAAAATAAAGGAAATTCCATTTCTCGCTGAACAGGTACAGTATTTGTGAGACTTTAAAGGGGGACTTAGAGAAAAGTTTAAGTGCAGGTACACGTATAATTCAGTACTGCAGCACCTATTTTTTTAATGCGAGGTCACAGTTCGATTTTGATTTTATAATCAAATCCAACAAAAATTCCTGTACACATCCAGGTGAAATGATAAAAAAATATTTTAAAATGCACTCTCATAAAAATAGATTTAAACAAAAACTGTTCTTAGAAAGTAAAACAAAATGAAGAAAAATAAAGGGACTTAAGGACTACCATATAATACCAAATGTTCTTAAAAAGTTATCTATCACATTGGTTCAATAGAATCACACCTTCAGATGTACGACTGGGCACCTCTGTAAGTAAAAGAAACTTCTTCCGAAGTGTTTCAAGGCATTCTCACAGCAGCTCACCCATCTCCCCCTATCCAGAAAACCTGCTCTCTGTTTACATTAGAGATTAGAAGGCTGAACAACTGCCAAGTAACTGTGGGAAATGGGGAGCAGGGAATGCTAAGTTGCCTCAGAAAAGAGCATGAATAACTTCAGTGCTTCTGCTGGTAACTTTTGAGGATGAGTAGCTCCATGGTGCCTGTAGCTACAGAGGTCAGGAGAAAAGTTATAAGCTAAATGTTAAAATATATTTAAACACACAAACAAAAATTTAAATAATTGAGATTTACCAGCTTACCACACTTCTTGTGCTAGGGTGACAATGCTCACTCACTGTCACTCACTGCACCTTATTTTTGGAGGAGCATAGTTGTCACCCTAGGCTGCTCTCCTGATTTGGACTACAAACACCTTCCCCTCTTATCATCTCCGTCACAAAAATGTAAGGCGATCAGTAGATTACAGTAGATAGCTGGGAAAGTTGGTAAGATTATCTGAGGTATCAGTTCACTCCACAAGTTAGAAGAACAGTAGATTTCTGACAGGATCAACTAGTATTTAGAAATAGAAAAATAAACTAATGCAGCCACCACATCTAAGGACTGGTAAGATGCAATATATAACATCTTTATTCTTGGTCTTAATAATTTAGAGATTTTTAAGAATAGTTGCTATTCAGTTGAATGTACCTAACTACTAGTATTGTACAGCGATTCTTGGATAATGTCTAAAAGGACTTCAACATTACAGAAAAAGTAAAGCTGAATGTGGTTAACTACTGCTAGTTAGTTCGAAGCCCTGAATTTCAGCTGTGGGTTTAGCTGTTTGTCTAAAGTAAACATGTTATACAAAAAAAAGAAAAAGCATTGCAAACACACTGAGTGGATTATAATCTAGCTGCCCAAGATGAAGCATAAACTGCTGCTGTGACAGCTTGAATGTGCTGAAATAGTTTTCAAATATGTACCATGGTAGCATGCACTCAGCACCATGCCTTGAAGCTTTAATCTCAGGACTGGAGAAATGTCCAGGCAACAAAGACAAAGCACACAGGCATAGCGCTGCAGAAGTATGAATTCCTTTTTATTTCAGCAAAATATTAAAACTATACATGATCATTTTGAGCTGAGCTAAAAAAACGCAAACCTATCTATTAAAACTTATTTATTATCCAAATGCATAGCTGGATCTCGCAGTGTAAACTATTGACAGCAGGAGCTGATTGGTCTATATTACCGGTGGGGCATCTCAAAATGTTACCCTTTTCTTCAGAAAAAGGAAACCTGTACTGAGAAATCAAATTAAATTTACCATTGCTGCCATCTGTTTAAATGAAAAAAAAGTATAACAAGGAGAGGTTCTTTTCATGTGGCTTGAAGGGAACATTGAATATATACACGCACATTTTCATTTGCATGAAGATGGGGGCGACGGGGGTTGGTTTTATTTTTTTTATTTTTTAGAACTTTTTAAATTGTTTTTTACTTAACTTTATTGCTATCACAATGGCTAACAGGCCCCCCTATGTGACAGCATTTGGAGGTGACAGGTTTGCTTTATGGAGACATATGTGGTCTATTAGACCCCTGATGTCCCCCCTGGCCTCCAATAGCGGGGATCAAACACAGCATTGTGCTGTGTAACCTGCATTTCTACAGGGCTTGTGACAGCTGTGAGCAGGAAGTGCTGTGAGCAGAGCCCTTCCTGACTCACTGCTCACAGAGCAGATTGGAAAACGGAAGTTCCTCTGTCTTTCCCGCTCTCCACCCTGACACTATGCCATGGTCCCGGGTCCCCCAGAGGCAAGAGGGACACAGTGTAGGGGGGGGGGGGGGGGGGTAGCACTATTGCAGGCTGCTACAAGTGATCGGTGTGACTGAAGAGCCACCAATATTACTTGTACGGAACAAGCTACTGAAAAAAAAAACATACTAAAATAATGGCTGCAGCAGCCATGATCTTAGTAAAACCACTTCAGGGGCAGCACATTTATGTATGTCCGGCGGTCCTGAATGAGTTAAATAACATGCTTGGGGGGGGGGGTGCCTTAAAGCTGCAAATGGTAGTACAAAACCATACAATTTTCATGGACAGTTTCATGGACAGGAAAGGCTTACATACAGCAGCAGGACTCCAATCTGATCCAGTGCAGTTTGAAAATAAGGTTTTATTCAGGTAGCTTTAGCAGCAGCATGTGGCCAACTTCTATCAACCTCTCATTATGAATTAAGAGACCACCGATGATACAGCAGTGACAAATAGGCAGCAGGACATTTTTGATGAGGGAAATTGTGCTAGAGATAATAAGTACAGGTAGGTGTCTAAGTACAAGAATTAAGAGACTGAAGATGAGGCAGCAATATAAAACTAACCAGCAGCGGGACAATTTTAAATAGCAAGACAATACTTACATTTACTAGAGACAAAGAACATAGACTAACAGGGTTATTCACAAAAATTTGAAGAATTTAAGAATTTACAGAAGGCAGGAGAAGTGAACAATCTAAGCCAAAATAGCTGATTTGGAAAAAAATCTCCAGTTCAGCTCACTTTCCAGTTCAGTTAATTTGGCCTATATCGTTTACTTCTCCTGCCTTCTCCAAACTCTTCACCCTTTTGTGAATAGCCCTGTAAGACTTTACAACAACAATTAAGTGCACAGGATACAACAGTGTAAAACTGCCCAGAAACAGGACAGATTTATTCAGGGAAAATAGGCCAAAATGTGCTAGAGATAAAGAGTACAGGCAGACATTTTACTGCAAAAATGAAAAGCCCACAGATGAAAAAGGAGTATAAAATTGGCCAACAGCAGGACAATTTCAAATAGGAAGGCTAGGAACAAATTTACTAGAAACAAAGAGCACAGTCTGGGGTTTTACTACAATAATTAAGATATTGCAGATAATACAACAGTATAAAATTGTCCAGCAGCAGGATAGTTTTAATCTGGGTTAAAATGCCAAATTGGTGTATGCCAAACTTTTACATGGGCTTAACATTTCTTTTAAATGATGCAATGGCGTGCTGAGAACAAAAGGCAGCTCCAAGAGCAGTAGTCAGTGACGTGTGACAATGAAACTGACACACGTTGGCTCAATAGATCGGGAAGTGAGCGAACGCATTCCGTCGCTCGCTCACTTTTCGATCATGTCCCTGCAGAGAGCCATGACTGTCACTCACGGCTCCCTGCAGGGATTCCCCTCTCCCCTTTCCGATCCTCCAGCGCTGACTGGTGGAACAGAGGGGGAGGGGCGGGTACAGCTGGTTCTGCCTCTAGATAGGCAGAGCCAGCTGTCACTCACGCAGCTGGATGGATCTCGACAGTAATGTCGGGAACCGCCCCGGATGCGCCGGTCTCAGTATACCGTGAGCTGTAGCTTGCAATATACTGAGCTTTGGGTCATGGGAGGACGCTAGTATATGTCCTCCCGTGACCCTTAGGAGAACTATGGGGAAAAACACTTACCCCATTGTTCTCCTTTAAACCCATTGCAGTAGTGAACCCGAATCTCATATCTTTCTAAAAACAACAGAAACAATGCATTATTCATCATTATGTCACTGCTCCACATAACTGTCTGGCATATTAACACATTGTATAAAATATTTTTCTTAAAAATTGTCTATGCAGTAGTGTTTCAGGATTCTTGAGTGCTCATTTATTAAGCAACCACATTTGAATACACAGTCAAGCTTTTTAATTAAATGCATTTCTAAAATACTTCAGCTGCTTAATCCATCCAAGTATCCAGCACATACTGTAGCTACTGCCTATATTTATATAGTGTGAAATAATTTGAAAAATAAATAGTCTTTTTCGCTGGCACGCTGCAAGAAATAATATGTTTTGGTCTGTAAAGTGCTGGTAGCATCCCATTCTCTTACATATTCACAGTAAAAGTTGAATGGAGGCTGTACTGCTGCTTGGTTGCTGATTCAAATGCTGCCCAACTCTCCTTGTAGATAGCATGAAAGAAAAGGGTATGTGGCAAGCAATATATGAAAGA
The DNA here is from genome assembly GCF_000935625.1 of Nanorana parkeri. Classification (NCBI taxonomy): domain Eukaryota; kingdom Metazoa; phylum Chordata; class Amphibia; order Anura; family Dicroglossidae; genus Nanorana; species Nanorana parkeri. The sequence goes on along the minus strand of NW_017308106.1, from coordinate 257,691 downwards.
AGAAATCACATAAAGATATTGGAGAAGGAAAAAGGTAGGATAAGAATAATTGCTACTCTGTCCTTCCCTGGGGGAAGAGCAGTCAAACAGAAAGAAAAAAATCTGAAAAGGAAGAAATAAGAATTTCTCTTCTGGAAAATATATAAAATACCTTAATTTTTCTGTTTGATATCTGCATTAAACACAAAGAGGTCGGATTCTTCTTGTGCAGAGAAAAAAAAATGTGTTCAGCAGCAGAATCCAAAATACAGATGTGGTGTATACCTTAGCTTTAGGCAAAAGATACAAATGCAGATACATTGTTGTCAATACGGTATACTATACAATGCAGAATGCATAGCATAATACATTACACAACAGAGGCACATTCTACCGCTTGGATTAGCTGCATTTGTTGACAGTGCTGGTCAGCAAAGGGAATCACCAGAGCGGCAAAAAGTTAAAGTATATGTACACCCATTCACAAAAATCTCATATAAGCTTTAATATGTTCATGTAATTTTAAAAGTTATTTTCAATATTTTAAAATGTATGGTGAGAGATCTGGCTTTTAGAAACAGACCCCAAAGATATCCTAGTTTTTATATGAAAAGTGCAGATATTGTTAAAGACTATAAAATGGAAAACACGGAAGGGAACTATTTTGAACTATTTGTTAACCACTTGAGTACCAGCTGCCATTTTAAAACAGAGCTGGCATAGTGGCTATTCATCCCAGTTCTGAGTTCTGATCTAAAACAGGCTGCTGCAAGGCCTGGGATCATCAGCTGTTTTTGTCATGCTTCTGCACTCTACATTGGCAGTGTAGTGACTTCACAAATTATGTCACAGAAATTTTTCTGAGTATGTCGGCATCTCACTGGAATTAACAGATCATGACAATAGTGTTCAATTGCTGGCTGATTGCTGGCTGATTGCAGCCAGCAAAAGATCACTATTAGAATTAACCTGCAGCCTCACAGCTGCATGGGGTGGGGGCTGGACAGATCAAGATGCTTAATTCTCAATGGCAGGCCAGATGTCAGATTAAAGCTGGTGTAGATTGTGCCAAAGGGTCATGAGTATAAGTTGAAGGTCATAGCTGGAGGGTTAACATAACTGAGTGTCAAGTAGGGAGCAAACAGATAGTCAGTAAACACAGCAAGATCAAGATAAGCAAAATTAAAGTAATGTCAGAACAAACAAGGTCTGCAGCTATGGTCAGTGTGAAATGACAAAGAGCTGTACTCATGTGCTAACCAACACTACACTTGAAAGTGGTACAAGTGTCCTTTGGAGAGTAAGCCAGAATGTGTGCTGAGACCACTGTTGTGTGAGTATGCCCTTCCAGGTGGACAGGGTGCCTAAGGGCATTAGAGAAATACAGGTGTACATTTTAAAAACAATTGTATTATATCTAAGAGAATTGAAATCCTGACTTCATCTACTTATTTACGGGTTAGCCTTCCGTATCATCCCATATCAGTCTCATAAAATTTACCATTTCATTTTTAATAAGATTTTCATCCAGGCTTGCCAAAAATATTTTCTCCTACAACACTATTTCTACTCTAGGAAGTTTCTGGTCCTTTGACCAGTATTCATTTAAGTAACAGAGTCCCTTGATCCTTATTCCCCATGGTCATGATCCTATTATAGCAAAGGGTTTGAGCATGGAGTTCAAGGGTTTGAACTCCATGGCTTTTCCTGTGATATCACTGAGATCTAATACCATATTGGCTCTAGCCTTAGAAAATACGCCATTACCACAGATCTTTGGGAATGCTCAGTTCTCTGCTTTGAAACTTGTTTAGTTCCTATTCCACTGTATAAAATAAGTTAGGATACATGTATAGCTAGAATATGGAGTTATATGTGTTAAGATAATGAAGTAAAAAGCAGACTATAAATTACATGAAACTTTACTTTCTTAGGCTACAGCCTATGCTACCACTTTTCAGATCCAGACATGTATGGTGTCTTAGGCTACAGTCTATATTACCATTCTTCAGATCCAGACATGAATGGTGTCTTAGGCTACAGTCTATATTACTATTCTTCAGATCCAGACATGAATGGTGTCTTAGGTTACTGTCTATGTTACCATTCCCTAGATACAGTCATGTATGGAGTCTTAGGATACAGTTTATGTTACCGTTCTTGAGATCCAGACATGTAAGGTGTCTTAGGCTACAGTCTGTTACCATTCCCTACATGCAGGCATGAATGGTATCTTAGGAATGGTGTCTTAGGTTACAGTCAATGTTACCATTCTTCAGATCCAGCCATGTATGGTGTCGTATGCTATAGTCTATATTACCATTCCCCAGATACAGACATGAATGGTGTCTTAGGAATGGTGTCTTAGGCTACAGTCAATGTTACCGGTCTTCAGATCCAGCCATGTATGGTGTCTTAGCTACCATTCTTCAGAAGCAGGCATGTGATTCTGAAAGTTAAAGTGTATGTGAACCCTTAAGTAAGAGAATAGCTGAATGTATTAAATAAAGCTTTTATGCCATCCACACCAACACAATAACATAGAAAAACCTGCCAAATACTTTTTTGTTAATTAAATGTGTAAAGTGGACACATGTCCACTATTTGGTACACTAGCAACAAACTTTGAGGGGTGGGAGCATATTTGCTTGCCTGGAACTACAGAGCAAGTTCCCGGTCAGGACTTGGACTAGAGAGGGCTAGACTATGAGTATCTCAGCCTGTAACATGACTATAGTCCCATGCTTTTTTACAAAGTCTAGCTGTTTCCTTTTCAAAGGTTGACTGTGCATATCTGTTAAGGATACCACAATTCTGAACCCATAGATAGGGTTAAAAGAAAGGAGCAGGAAGCTGGAAAGAGCAAAAACAGACCAGCAGGATCACCAGGCATTTGTAGTTGTTGACAAAAAAGGCAGACATACTTAAGATTAAAAAGCATTTTCCAGTGATTTGAGTGATACTTTTTATTAGGTTTACGTACTGTACACTTTAAACATAAGCATGGTACCTCTTTCAGAATTGGCAAGGTACCCTGGAAAGATCGAACTGGGCTGATTGGATATTACATGAGAAATAAAGGTCTTGGGGCATTACCAAAGTGATCATATTTGCATATTCGTAGCTTTAATACATTTTATTGATTACATTTTCATAGGGCTACTTTTAGGTGCAGGGTGCTAATCTAAACCTACAACTCTAATAAGCACATCCTGTATATTCAAAATAGTTTCAATAAAATGCAATCTAAAAGTATTACAGTAGTCTTAGCCTAGTGTGAATCAGATGTCTTTGTATAATTGGATTTTGCTTGAAAAAAATCCCAATTTGAGCTCCCTGTGGGAAAGCCAACATTATTTAAAGTGTGGAGGCTAATTCAGCTCCACATCCAATTTAGCTCTAGGGAGAATACATCATAATATATTATTAATAATAACAAAAAACCTCTGATTAGTGGAAGCAGCTGCATTTTCTCCCCCTGTAAATCCTGGCAGACTCTAAAAGCCTTGATTGTTCTTCTACAATAGTCATAGCATTGAGTGGCAGTTGAATATTTGCTTTCATAATGAATATTGTATTCTCTAATTGATGCCCCGCAACCCTTCCCTGTTAACAGGAGAGCGATGAATTATGCGGCAGGCCCTCCGGCTGCAGGTGGATTACAATACGTGTTCAGCAAAGTACTCAGCAAACTGTATATAAATATTTAGGAAGTAGTTAACCTGCAGTAAGGATTATTACTCCATCACAATATGATCAATGATGGTATATTTCATTAATATTGTTCCTTGTCACAGCCAATTGTAATTTGAAAGAGGGCTTTTTAGCGGTCAACTCGCAGGGTGAGACTTAATAAGAATGCAGTACAGAAGAACATTTATCTAACTACAAAGCAATTGGTACTACAGAAAGCCGAGCATGCCGAGATGTGTATTTTACCATATATGTACTGTATATACTGTATAATAAAGCTATATAATATTCATACTTTTAAAAGCTATTTAACTATATTAACTGAAAGTAAAATACTCCACTGGATATTTTTTATTATTATTATGAATATTATTAATAGTATTATGTCTGAAAGCAAAATGTGGGAATTTTGCACCTTATATTTTACATTTTACACCTGTGCTTTTGCTATTAAAAAAACAATAATCTCTACGTCATGTATATACTTTGCAAGGATTTTGGCAACTTCTCCTGCTGTTTTGTTAAACATGGACACATGGATTCCAATCGCTTCTTTTTTCATCATTTTGAAGTGGGCAGATGTACCTGCTAGAGTCACATGATTAGTCCCAATGCTGTAATAAGAAAAATACTGCCTCGCAAAGAAGTGAGCCAATCACATGAACAGGAAATGACTGGGAGAGCACAGCCTCTTTGAAGATCGCGGTGGCAATTCAGCTGCCTGGATTCTTTGTAACAATAACGCAATGCAAGGAGCTGCACATTTTTGTCAGCTGGCTTAGAAGGGCAAATAATGGGGGATTTGTTACATGTCAGCCCCCTCACTATAAAAGAGAGGCATGGAGCAGCTGTATTGTCAGTATATTAGAAGCTTCTGTAAGGAAAAGACAGGTAAAGTTGACAAACAGCATCGATAATAATTAGGATCAGTTAGAAAACGGAACTTTAAGTCTCATTGCTAGCTTGTTGTGGCTTATTTACATGGCAGCAGATGGCTGTGCACCACCAAAAAGTGGTGTATTTCAATGCCCCAGAGTCACAGGTGTTGGTGTATAGCCACAGCCAACAGCCTATATCATTGACAGGCTGACAGACACCATGTCTGTATGCAGGTCTGAGCAGTTACATGCGTAACTGGACAGATGAGCAGCCCCAACTGCTGGTGTCCAGGGCTGCTTATCCATCCATGTATGCAAGCAAGTGCTCAGTTTCAGGTACACATAATCATAATTTTCAAATGAAAGTCTGTATTTTAAAAAAGTCAATTTATTAAATAATAATTTATGTTATTAAGTTAAATAACTATTGAGAAATTAAGATATTTAAAATGCATATTCAATTCTTTCCTATACATTTTATAGCTATATAAAAGCTGCTGCTGTCACTACCTGAGGGTTACAGAATGCTAGTTCATTCCTGTCATTGCACAGAAAGGTTTAAAAGCTGAAAGCCAGCTATAAAAAAAAAGAAAAGCCAAATAATAATAACAATAAAATGCTGCCATACTCACCTTCATTCCTGATCTGTCAACCGCGAACCAACCCCTCACAGTACTTCTTTTTCATCGCTAGATGTCAGAAGTCTTCCAGGTCAACTAATGACCAACGTTATTCAACCCACTTCCTCATACGTCACAAATGCTTGCTCAGGTGCTTTCTAACCCCTCCCCATTCTCTAGCCTCAGTTCTGCTTTAATGTCTATGTTGACATAAACGTCTTTTTTGGAACAGCTGATCCTTTTAAATTACAATTACTTTTGCAATATCGATTTCCAAAACAACGAAGTAAAAAATTTATATTTTTTTATTTCAGTAATGAAATCTCAAGTTCAGAAATTGCATACTGAGAGAGATATGATACATATAAATCATTCATACACATCAACCACTTGTGGCAGCAAGTTCTGTTTGTCAAGAGGTAAAGAGGGGAGAGCAGGCAAGGACATAATAATCATACTCAGTTATATTGTAGAGTAGCTGATATAACCTTAGGATTAAACTAAGGACAAGCTACATAAACAAGGCTGGATTTCCATCGCTGGGACCTGTAGACTCACAACCTTTGGCACCTTAAAGCAACACTAGTATAATCTCTTTTAAAAAAATGTTTGTTATTTTACTGGTTCTAACCTTAAAATAATATTATATTAGGCATAATTCATGAAGCTAACACACCAGAGTAAAGATACTTATTTTAAAAAAAGTGACAGCTATTTTTCAATAAGATTTGAAAATTACAGCCACATGGTTTAATTAGAGAACCTTGTCTTTGTGATAAAGTTTTGCGTATTGGATCTAATGTCTAATCTTATAATATTATTAATTAATATATAAATAACACTAGTGTAGCTACCGCTATAGCAGTCCATGCGGCTGCTGCAGGGCCGTCTTTAATACTGATTGGACCCTGGGCAAACAATTTCTTGGGCCCCCCCCCCCAGCTTTTTTTTTCCGGGAGTGTCGGATGAACGGATGATCCGACACTCTGGGCGCAGAGATGGGGGGCCTGCTGGCCGCTGGGTACCGATCCGGCGCTGGGACTGTGCTGGGCCCCTTAGAGGCCCGAGGCCCTGGTGCGCCCGCACCGCCGGTAGTTCCGCCACTGCTTATGTGGGCTGAAGGGGCAGCTGCTTTGGGCCCCACAACAATGATTGGGCCCTGGGAGACTGCACCTTTTGCCCTGCGTTAAAGACGGCCCTGGGCTGCTGTGGGGCCCAGACTGGAGGAGGACCTAGTGAAGGCCCCATGGATGAGAAGCAAACCATTCTCGTATCAAAATAAATGAATCATACATGATCTATTTATGTTTTGATTTATTTTATGGGACACATGGTTAAAGCAGAATTTCAGCCAAAAACTAAAATCTACCTTTGCTTTCTATTAAATAACTAAAATCCTTCTTTATTGTTTATCATTACAATTAGGATGTGCCTGCTGATACTGTCAGTTTGCAGTTCGTATGTCAAATTCCGATTTCTCTGCAAAAACATTGTGCTGGCGCAAGGGAAAGACGCTTCCTTCTAGCCTTGTCATGCCTTGGCTAATTATATATGCTGCTGGAAAGAGGAGCTGGCATTCAATTGCCATGGAAACACACGTCCAGGCAGTGTTACCTTCATTAGTTGGGATGTCAATTCAGGAAGGGATGACTGGGCTGCCAAATTACCCACCCCTCTTCCGCACTGTGTTACTCTGAATGGAGGAGTTGTTGTCACGTGACGTTAAGGAAAATATTAAAGAAAGTATCTGTTTTGCACTCTGCTAACTACATAAAAATGTAGTAATGGGCACCAACCTGTTTGTTATTTTATCCTTTACAACTACTTTAAATGTACACATTCACATAATACTTAACTCTTTTGTTGAATAAATATATCTTGATAAAGCCAATAAAAATCATATTTTTGCTTATTGTCATAAACATTTTTTATGGTCTAGTCAAGAAAAATTATGATTATTATTATTATACAGGATTTATATAGCACCAGCAGCACTTTACAATATAAGGAAGACATTACAATTACAATACAATTCAAGAGAAGATGGTAAGGAGGGCCCTGCCCGTGAGGGCTTACAATCTAAATGAAAATTAATTCAAACATACAGGAACAGTGTCCAAATTTAAGCATAAGAATTTTAGCGTTACAGTGTCAAAAGGATGGTCAAATGTTTCATGTGTATACCTGCACAGCGAGGATTCGTTAGACCCTGTGTTCTTCTTACTGAGCACCTGCTGATGCATCTACAGCCAAAGTTATCACAGAGGTGTAAACGTCTCATTCACCCTTTCAAGACAGGCTTTGTGTATTTCAATGTTCATAAAAAACCCTGAAAAAGTGTAATAACTCATAATTCCCATTCCATGCAGCATATGCAGTTCATTAAACCTTCTGTAAAAGCATAGTGGCATAAAGACAAGCTGTTTGATGCCACACTAGTTTTATGATACCATATGGGGAGTTATTAATATTATGGTGCTACTTATTCTGGTAGATGTAGAATATCAGATTTTGGACTTTAGGCATACCAGAACTACAGCTGAAACTATTACTCTTACTTTTGGATCCATAACTCATAACAACTTATAATAATAAAACACCATAATGAGGTTTTGAAAATTGTTATTATAAACAACCTACCCATGTCAATTAGTTAATAGGCAGCAGCCAGCCCCTTCCATCCTATTTGATAATCTGAGTGGAGTGGGCTGTAAGGTATACCAATGGAGATCTTTCAATGCACTGCTCGCTTAGGGATACAAATTATAAAAATGAATAAGCTGCTTTTTTATTTCTCTAAAAAACACACAAATCTACAGGTTCTGTACCTGCTATGTGTGTTGTTATATTCTATCACCAATGACTATACCATAAGTCAGTGCTAGTCTGTGTGAGATTGCATCATGTGCCTGTGTTCTCATGTTCCCTGTATTGAAATGTTGAAATGTGAACAAGATGGACAATGACTGCATGAAGAATAGTTCCGGTACCAGTGTTTACAGCTTTGTCCTAGTGTCTGGATTATTAGAACCCTTGAATAACCTGCCAGCATGCTGGTTATTTTCCAAGGATAATCGACAGACAGCGATGCCTTGCGCATTGTTCCTACCTCTCTTGCCCTTGTTCCCACCTTTGGTACCCTGAATTAAGACAAAGTATGTTATTAATATGTAAAAAAAACTTCCACATTTAAAGGGACCCTGTCACTAGTAAAATCTATTTTAAAAAAGCTAGTTTCCAGTCTGGCTTCTATAACTTTTGAGTAACAGACTTTGAACAAGCATGCTGTAAATAAGTGTCAATACTCTGCTCATTCTAGGTCAGCATCTCAGAAAGCATAAAAGCCAAAGAATCAGCATGGCAGCCAGACAACTAACCCATGACTACCCATTCCATAATTCAGCATGCACTTGAGTCCATAGCAACAGAGAAGAAGACACGAAAGAAGTGCACACTAGCTACTAATAGTGCATCTACCAAGCCATCGCCCAGTCATTCTGAGCAAGACAGTGGACGGGCCAAAGAGAGAAAAGGGACTGTTGTACAGCATACTTACTCTACTAGTTTTAGAGGAGAGCGAGCATCTCTGCATAATATCACTTCTCAGTCTGCTACATGGACCAACCTTTTGCCTCACTCCTTTACAGTTGAGGCACCAGTCCCGCATCCTCTGCAGACAAATGTTTCCCTTTACTTATGGATTTTCTGTGCTTTCAGTGATGCTATATCTCTGAGCTTCCTTACTTATGCTGACATCTTCACTCACTCTTCTTTTGGTTTGGGGTCTTCAGCCACTTTAATTGGTCATGCGGGGATGACATAACTCCTGTGCATGCAGGAGTGTTCATTTATCTTAGCACCAGTGGCGGAACTACCGCCGGTGCGGGTGCACCAGGGCCTCGGCGGCTCGGCCCTCAGGGGGGCCCAGCACAGCCCTCGCCTGTGCAGATGTTATCCAGCGGCCGGCAGGCACCCCGTCTCTGCGCCGGGAGTGTCGGATCGGATCAGATCCGTTCATCTGACACTCGCGGCGCAAAGATGGGGGGACCGTCGGCCACAGCGCAGCATGATACAGTTACTGTCTGATGCGCTGAATTGGTGGAGGGGGGCGGGGGCTAGGCGCACGGCCGCTTCCGGGTTAGGGTACCCAGATATTATGGGGCCCGCCGACCCCTGCAAGAAGTGAGGCGCGAGGCGAGCCAAGGACAGTCACAGCAGTGAAAAATTGAAGGCAGGGCAGCCAGGCATCGATCGGAGTGGACGGCTGTTGAGGACACACTCCACAGCAAGCAGGAAAAAGACACCTGTTTTTTCTGAATCCCCCACCAGGAAACAGCAGAAGACCGGCCAGAAGAGAGGTAATTGTAAATATTTAATTAAAACAATTATTATTTGTAGCTGGTTTTTGTAGTTCTATATAGCAGGTCCCATTCTGCATTGCAGCAATGCAGAATGGGACCCTCTATAGAGGACTACAAATCTCAGCAGTACTTTATACAGAAATGCTATAGTTGTATAAAGTATTGCTGGGATGTGTACTCCTCTATAGCCTGTGCCATTCTGCATTGCTGTAAATTTTAGTAATGTACCGATATATCGGCCGTTGAAACATATCGGCAGAAAATGGCACTTTTGGTTAAATGCCGAAAGTGCAATTTTTTGGCCGATACATCGGCGCATCCCTGCTTTCTTTCCTCCCTACTGGGCGCTGCTCTGTGTCTCAGCGGGGAGGAGAGAAAGTGTCACAGATGGCCCAGCGCTGTGGGAGGAGAGCGCTGTGAGCAGCCAGCGTCTCTCATCCCACACCGATCATCTGTTCATCCGACACTCCCGGCACAGAGATGTGGGGCCCGCCGGCCGCCGGATAGTGATGGTTGCCATGGTGATAGAATGCTTAGCCCGATCGGGAGCGCTGTGTAATCTGACACAGCGCGGCTCCCGTGTCGGGTCAGCATTCTATCGCCACGGCAACCCTCCGCCAATCACAGCGCGCTACTTAAATGGGGGGGCCTGTCCGCCGGCTGAGATAATATGGGGCCCGCCGGCCGCTGTGAGGAGGGAGCCGCAGAACAAGGAGGCACTGATGACAGCCCTGCAGGCACATCATGGGGCCTCGGACGGCAGTGAGGACCCGCAAACAGAAAACACCAAAGGGCCCCCAAAAAAATCTTGCACCAGGGCCCTTTGTTCCTTAGCTCCGCCACTGCTTAGCACCCAAGAGATGCCAAAAGTGTAGACTGTCAAGAAGATTGCGAACAGACAGGTAGGAAAATTGTAATTGCAGCAGAGACATACACTACTGTAAGTAAGGTATATATGGTTAAAATGTCATACTTTGTGCATCATAGAAAAAAAAAACCACTACTATTCAAAAGATATTTTTCATTCAAAGCTGTTACCATCAATCGTTCAAGGGTAATACCAATGTTTGGAAATCGAGGGATGCAATAGGTGCATTACTACCTCACAAAATATTTTCAATTTACAGTGATCAAATTCCGAAATACATGATTAGAAATGTGTTTGTTTGAGAAAAATTTTCCAACATGCTCCTTCAGAAATTCTTGTTACTGTGGTCATTTTTACCTGTCAGTTTAATACTCCGCATTAAATCATAGATATTCAAATGAACGTTCTGTAATCAAATTTGTTCGTAGGAAATTCTGTATACCCTACTATAGTATGTGTCCTCTGCGAAAAAAAGGCCTGCCTGTGCATCAGGGCCGTCTTTAATGCAGGGCAAAAGGGGCAGTCGCCCAGGGCCCAATAATTGTTGTGGGGCCCAAAGCAGCTGCCCCTTCAGCCCACATAAGATAAACACATGCAGGGCTGGCAGCCTCACCTGTGTAGGCAATGGGGCTTGCACGAGCCCTCCCCCCTGCCTGTGTACACAGCATCGGTGCTCTACAGACAGGAGGCTACATACAGCAGCATAGACGTGGCTCTGGGCTCCGCCCACTATCAACTCAGCCCCTCCTCCCGCTCTCCGTTCTCTGCTCTCCTGTGTTGTCTGGGGCCCTGCTGGGAGCCCACACCGTGCCCTGAGATGTCACCCCCACTGTGTCCCCTCCTGCCTCCCCTCTCTGGACCTTCACACCAAGTAAGTGCCCAAATATGCCACAGTTTATGTATGCAACAGATACATATACTGTGTGCAACACATACATATGTAGAGCAAGTTCCTGACATTGCTTCTCTAGTTCAATCTATGCTGCTGAAGCAGGATAGAGTTTTTAAAGAAAATGTCATTATCAAGTTCTATTTATGGCTGCAGCAAAGCTTCCTGTACTCTCAATACTAGGGATGCACCTATAGATAATATTACAAACAGGATCTGTGCTATGGAACAACAAACCCCTAAGCTGCCATGCTAAAAAACTGTATATAACACCTAAAACAACGTGAATTATAAGCATGCCCTGCGCAATAGAGATCAACTACATGTGCAATCTAATGATAATCTACATGTGAAGTAAATACAGAAATATACAAATACGCAGAATCACCCTATGGTGAATAAAAACATATTAGGTATTTTTTCACTATATATTGTATTTATTCACCATAGGGTGATTCTGCATACTTATATATTTATTTCACATGTAGATTATTATTAGATTGCATGTGTAGTTGGTCTATAAAATGCATTGCACGTTTATAATTCACTAGGGATGCTACTGCACTGATACCGATACCTACACAGCCCGTCTGAGACCCCGTACATAGTCCTCCTGAGACTCCGCACAGCTTCCCACCAGGATTTTGAATATCCTGTCTCTCTCCTGGCTCTCTCTCCTGGCTGTCTCTCATTGCTCTTTCTCCTGGCTGTCTCTCACTCTATCCCCTGGCTGTCGCTCCTGCCTCTCTCTCCTCATGTTCTCTCCTCTTTCTCTCCTAACTGTCTCTCTTTGCTCTCTCCCCTAGCTCTCTCTCCTGGCTGCCTCTCCTCTTCTCTCTCTCCCGTCTGTCTCTTCTCGCTCTCTCTCCTTGCTGTCTTTCCTCAATTTTTCTCCTGGCTGCCTTTCCTCAATCTTTCTCCTGGCTGTCTCTCTTTGCTCTCTCCCCTGGCTGTCTCTTCTCGCTCTCTCTCCTGGCTGTCTTTCCTCAAACTTTCTTCTGGCTGTCTCTCTTTGCTCTCTCCCCTGGTTGTCTCTTCTCACTCTCTCCCCTGGCTGTCTCTTCTCGCTCTCTCTCCTGGCTGTCTCTTCTCACTCTATTCTGGCTGTCTCTCCCTGCTCTCTCCCCTGGCTGTCTCTCCTCGCTCTCCTCCCTGGATGTCTCTTCTCTCTCAATCGTTGCTGTCTCTTTTCTCTCTCTCCCCTGGCTGTCTCTCCTCACTCTCTCTCCTAGCTGTCTCTCCTCACTCTCTCTCCTAGCTGTCTCTCCTCTATCTCTATTCTGGCTGTCTCTCTCCTGGCTGTCTCGCCTCATTCTCTTCTCTCTCCCCTTGCTGTCTCTCCCCGCTCTCTCCCCCGGCTGTCTCTCCTCGTTCTCTCCCATGTCTGTCTCTCCTCCCTCTCTCCTCGTTCTCTCTTGTTTATTCTAAAAAAAAGTTGCAGTGTGGTGTTAGACTGTTCGGGATTTGCTTGAAGAAAAGGCAGCAACCCTTGCAGCACCATTCTGTTTACTATGCGTTCGGCATCACATAGTGTTGCCCCCACCTCTTCCGTATGCTGTTGTTAGGGCCGGGGGGGGGAGAGGGGGGGCAAGAAATTGTTTGCCCAGGGTCCATTCAGTATTAAAGACGGCCCTGCTGTGCATACATTTCTATTTTTTATGCAAAGTTCCACTTTTAACAAATGCATTATTATGTAACAGAAAGCAAAACATGGTTGGTTCATCTTTGTGCCTCAGGCCACTCTCCATAATGTAAATAGCAAAGTAAACAGCAGCTAAAGTCAATGGAATAGACAGGTAAGCAGAAATGCAAATTTAATGATGTCCAGAAACTAAGATAATCAAACACTGGAGCCACTGACAACAGAAAACAATTACATGCAAGCAAATAAAAGTGACTTCTTCCTTTAGCGGATGCTAATAAAACTCGCCAAGTCACAAAGTTCAATCATTAGACATTCAAGTACTAAAAGTCACACAAAGTTTTCACTTTCAAATCAATGTTAATTTGTTTTTACATTGTATGAGCATAAGGGACAGAACATATTCACCACTCTTCCTGAATACATATGTTTCATTAAATGCCGGGGGGGAAAATGTATTAAATCTGCCACAATGTTGTTAGAAGTTGTAAAAAAAGGAAAGAACGTAAACCTCTGCTGTGTTAGCTAGATCTATAAAAATAAAGCTAAAAGTTATATGCCGAAGGAGGAACAACTACAAGTCTGGCAAAACTCAGAAAGAATATGTACTAGATTTGCAAAACAAATTCTGGGAAACCAAGATGATTGGTCATCACAAACAAACGTGCAAAAATTAATGATTTGTAGTAGTGTATAGCCACCTACTAGATTTCAGTATACTGTAGCCAGATCAGTTAAAGTTGTCCTATACTCAAAAACTAAAGCAACACAGTTGCTCAGTGGTTAGCATATCTGGCTTGTAGCATAGATATCCCCAGCTTGAATCCAGGGTTGGCCAGGACACTATCTGCATGGAGGTTCTTGTGTGGTTTTTCTCCAGTTTCCACCCATACTACAAAAGCAATCTGGTGGGTTAATTAGTGCCTGTCTTAAATTGGCCCTATTGTGTATATGGATATAAGAATAGATTGTAAGCTCCTTGAGGCCATAGACTGATGTGAATGTACAGTATGAAAAGTGATGGTCCTATAAAAATACTTATAATATAGGTGAAATCCAGCCAAAGCTTTTTATTTTGTTCAGGATAGAGCGAAGGTTAAAGCAGTGGATGTCAACTTTGTTGATATAGGGGGTTTCAAATGCAGCTCAAGACAGCACCAAAGGGCTGCACATAATATTCATACAATGCTACAGAAAGCTGTCAGAGACTAGAGACATGATTCGGGAGATGGTAAAAGACTGCAAATATGCTAACATAGTTATTGGAGAATGGAGACATGTTTCAGGAGACAGTCATAGACCGGAGACACATTGCATGAAACTGCTAGAGATCACTGCCATTACAGCCCTTTTACAAATCAAATTGTACTCCCTACAGCCCCCTTTAAAAATAAATTGTCACATTTGATATTTCTCTCAGCAGGAGAACACCGACTACTCTCTGCTGGGTTCCTGAGGATTGACCAATAAGTGCCAAAGGGCCACATGCAACCCTTGGGCCACAGGTTGGGGTCTAGGGGGTAAGGCCTCATCATGTTGTTTATTGCCATCTGTGTCCCTATTGGGGAGACTTTCTTTTTTTACAGGACATTTGAAATACATTTATGCTTTTGGGTCTCAACTCCTTAATAAGTCAGCCACATAGTATCTTGAATTTTTCTTTCTGATCTTCCCTTTTGGTCCTTTAACAAAACTAGTAACTAAGAGGGAGGCTTATTAGTTTGGAAGGGATTGGGCTGAGGTTAACTTTAACAGAAAAAGGTGATATTTTGCTATCATTTCATCTGCTTATATCACAAGATCTTTTGATGATTGTATCATTTTGATTTTCTCTGCTCATGCATTTTTCATCACATCCTCAGTTTGAAATGCCCAAGATTGTGACATATGTACTTTAGGTTTAGAAATAATGCAAAGTAAAAATGCAGGTGATCTTTCAGAAATTCTATCTGTCACCATATATGTCTTTGTTACTGCATGTAGGGAGGAGTCATTGCTATCTCAGTCTACAACATGGATGGCAGATAGGTCATTTACATTGAGGCCACGTTCCACATTGATAAGAAACAAAGAGAAGATTCTATTTCATCTTTACCTTGATGGCAGTAATAAGATATCTAGAGAATTGTTACCTAGAGAATTGCTGCTGCTGTCATGCATTTCTGTCATATCATTCTCTGTTCTCTATGTTAAAGCCATCTGGTTTTCAAAACGTTTTTGTATGCATTTAGGAGACTCATTTATTCAGTATTCAGTCTGACAATGACAGTAGAATGCAATATGTCCATCAGTTGTGGCACTAATGTTTGGGTTTTCTGAGTTTGTGACATATGCCAACAAGTATCATATTCAAAGATAGTTTTGGCCTCTAGTTTCTTAATGGTTTTGAAATGACAAGATTGTATAGTGTTTATATTCAAGTCATTCAGCATGAACACAACCCCTATTAGAAATATAGCTCTTGAGGCAAGGTCCATCTGTGAATCTTCTTCATTGTGCAATATGCAATGATGTCATTGCCTACATAGATTGCTGTCAAATTTTTCTCTTTTCTCTATTGTAGAATGACTGTATGAGTCTTATTGGGTACTGTTTGTGCATAGTGTATTTTGTGTCTGTAAATATGGCTCTCTATTGGGATATATGTCAGTACAATTTTCACAAATACATTTAATGAGAGACTGTGAGAAATTTTAGGATGAAAAGGTACAGCTGAGGCTGCACAACCACCTACTTCCTTCTCTTCATAAAACTTTATAGTCCAATAACATCCTCAGCCTATAAGACACAGTCTCCTCCTCGCTTTTGTATAGGTGTTAATCATATAGGGTAACAGTTCCTAAGAGCTGTATTGTTGTCACAAGAAAAAAAATATCAGGGATTCTGATATTTCCTGTACCAGTGCAGTTGAGACTTGGGGGTCTATTCACGAAGCTGCCGAAGGATCTGGCCATAGCTTCGGCCGATCCTTCGGCTAGCTTCGGCCCCAGGACCCCTTCGGTTCAGTAGAACCGAAGGGGTGCTGTACGGGCTATTCACAATAGCCCGTACAGCTCCCGAACATGGCCGAGTGGCTCAGTCGAGCTTAACGCATATGCATCGGCTCGGCTGAGCCGTGCTGAAAGCCGAAGCTGGCAGCTGGGTGGAGCCAGCCGTGATCTTACGGCTGGCTCCGGCCACTTGCAGTGAGATCAGCGTCCCTGGTTACCTGCTAACCAGGGACACTGATCTCCAAATAGCTAACTCTCCCTGGCGCCCCGGGAGTCTCCTGCTCCCAGCCGCCAAGGAGAGAAACACTGCTGTGTCTTTTTTTTCTTTATTCTGACACGAGCGATGTCAGAATAGAAAAAAAAGAAAAAGAAAAATGTTTTCCCATTGAAAAGCATTGGTACATTACTATTGGCTATTTCAATTTGCAATAGCCAATAGTAAACTAGCATTGTACCCGCCCTCTGCTGCAGTTCCCCATCAGGTCCATCAGCAGAGGGCGGGTACAATGCTAGTTTACTATTGGCTATTGCAAATTGAAATGTACCAATGCTTTTCAATGGGAACATTTCTTTTTTTTTTTTTTTTCTATTCTGACATCGCTTGTGTCAGAATAAAGAAAAAAAAGACACGGCAGTGTTTCTCTCCTGGGCGGCCGGGAGCGGGAGATTCCCAGAGCGCCCGGGAGAGGTTTTTTTTTCCGTTTTTTTTTTACAGCAGCAGAGCCGCCGGACAATAGGAAACTAGATTAGACATAGAAAGCAACAGCAAGATAGGGAGAACTTGGAAGATGGTGAAGTGTATTTTAACAATCCTATAGATGTTGAAGTGAAAGGTTTTTGAGAATACACACTAGTTGGAAGACCTTGCAAAACAACATGAACAGAAGCAGTAACTATAGAAGTGTTAGTTTAAAACCAGCCTTGGTAATAATCTATGTGCTAAACTGATTAAAACTGTGCCACTTAGCCTTAGAGGTTGTCTTATTTTGTTGTTATATTTCTTATGCTGGGCACACACCTTACAACCAACTTTGCTTTGCTCCTGTCTTCAAGCAAAACTGAAGACAACACTTTTTTCTAGTTTTGGATAGATTAAGGGAAGGTTTACCCCTGTCAGCTTTTATTTTGCCATCTGTCTTCCACTGGAGAGACTTACCTTCACTTCCTGTCTGATAGCCACAACAGGAATAAGTGATCATTAGGATCTTTCTCTGTGATAACATGCACCAGAACAAATAGAGGGGATGAATCTCCCTTGTGTGGACAAAGAAAGCAATAAAAACCTAACAGGTGTTTAATCCCTCTCCACTCAAAAACTAAAGAAAAAATGTCTTAATTTGCACTTTAACTAGCAGCTAGACAGTGTCAAGTGGCAGTGTAGTATCTGTCTGCATTGCAACAACCACAGTACCAGTGACTCTGGAGAAGACCGAACTGTGTGTCTCCTTTCAGCTGTCAGTAACACAGAGGGTCTACCTGTATCTGTAAGGTAACTGAATATCCAGTCTGCCTCAAAGAGTATACTTTGCTAGACAGTTCACCTGGTATGCAGTCCTTCATGGCTCCTGCCTAGCTGCCTTTAAGGCTTCATTGCACAAGACAATTTCTTATGCCTTTTTGTTACAAACAATACCACACAGCCCCCACACAGTGCTTTATACCCCTCTGTTAAATGTAATGCCTTAAATATGCAGTGTATCATTTACTAAACACAGGTAATTGTGCCTCTCTTCTGCAAGCAATGAATCATGGTTTTCTATTACAGTGCCTCATACTTCTTTGTTATATAACAGTTGCCTCTGTACCTCATATAGTTCTTCACACCTCTTTACTAAACACTGTGCTTCATTCTTCCCTACTATGAGATGTGCCTCACTCCTAATGTATTTCAAATTAAATCATACTCTGTGTTACATGCAGTATCTCATGCCTTTCATTTACATGCACCACTTCACACTTTTATTGTACACTGTGTCTTATGCCTCTATTACATGAAGGCTTATGCCTCTCATCTACATGCAGTGTCTCACACCTCTCTGTTACATGCAATGCCTCATCCCACTCTAATATATGAATTAAATATTTCTTTATTGATTTCACATTTCACAAATCACAAAAATATCAACAGAAACAATTCATACACTCAACACGTAACATACTACATATATAATTTATTGTCCCAGTCATACCATTTCCTCTACATAATTACTACCATATAACATATAGACAAGACATATCATTTATACCTTTCTTCCTCGCCCCCCCCACAT